>NC_057392.1:17209430-17455704 GCF_019320065.1 Cervus canadensis | reverse complement strand
CAGATAATCACGATGCTATGATCACTCTCCTAGAGCCAGACATCCTGGAATGTGATGTCATGTGGGCCTTAGGAAGCATCACTGCGAACAAAGCTAGTGGAGGTGATGGAATTCCAGTTGAGCTGTTTCAAATCCTAAAAGATGATGCTGTGAAAGTGCTGCACTCAATATGCCAGCAAATTTGGAAAACTCAGCAGTGGCCACAGGACTGGAAAAGGTCAGTTTCATTCCAATCCCAAAGAAAGGCAATCCCAAAGAATGCTCAAACTACCGCACAATTGCACTCATCTCACACTCGAGTAAAGTAATGCTCAAAATTCTCTAGCAGGCCTATCAGCAATACATCGATGAACCATTGAAACTTCCAGATGTTCAAGCGGCGGTTTAAAAAAGGCAGAGGAACCAGAGATCAAATTGCCAACATCCGCTGGATCATCAAAACAGCAAGAGATTTCCAGAAAAACACCTATTTCTGCTTTATTGACTATGCCAAAGATTTTGACTGTGTGGATCACAATAAACTGTGGAAAATTCTGAAAGAAATGGGAATACCAGACAACCTGACCCACCTCTAGAAACCTATATGCAGGTCAGGAAGCAACAGTTAGAACTGGACATGGATCAACAGACTGATTCCAAATAGGAAAAGGAGTATGTCAAGGCTGTATATTGTCACCCTGCTTATTTTACTTATATGCAGAGTACATCATGAGAAACGCTGGGTTGGAAGAAGCACAGGCTGGAATCAAGATTGCCTGGAGAAATATCAATAACCTCAGATATGCAGATGACACCACCCTTATGGCAGAAAGTGAAGAGGAACTGAAAAGCCTCTTGATGAAAGTGAAAGAGGAGAGTGAAAAAGTTGGCTTAAAGCTCAACATTCAGAAAACTAAGATCATGGCATCTGGTCCCATCACTTCATGGAAAATAGATGGGGAAACATGGAAGCAGTGTCAGACTTTATTTTGGGGGGCTCCAAAATCACTACAGATGATGACTGCAGCCATGAAATTGAAAGATGCTTGCTCCTTGGAAGGAAAGTTATGACCAACCTAGACAGCATATTAAAAAGCAGAGACATTACTTTGCCAACAAACGTCTGTCTATTCAAGGCCATGGTTTTTCCAGTGGTCATGTATGGATGTGAGAGTTGGCCTATGAAGAAAGCTGAGCACCGAAGAACTGATGCTTTTGAACTGTGGTGTTGGAGAAGACTCTTGAGAGTCCCTTGGACTACAAGGAATTCCAACCAGTCCATCCTAAAGGAAATCAGTCCTGAATATTCATTGGACAGACTGATGGTGAAGCTGAAACTCCAGTACTTTGGCCACCTGATGCAAAGAACTGACTCATTGAAGAAGACTCTGATGCTGGGAAAGATTGAAGGTGGAAGGAGAAGGGGCCAACAGAAGATGAGATGGTTTAATGGCATCACCGACTCAATGGACATGAGTTTGAGTAAACTCCAGGAGTTGCTGATGGACAGGGAGGCCTGGCATGCTGCGGTCCATGGGGTCCCAAAGAGTTGAACATGACTGAGCAACTGAACTGATTTTAACTATAAATTAAAGCCTCTTGGATTTAAATTACTTCAATTTGGAATATATGATAATTGGTAATATACTGCTAATTTCAATACCAAACTTGAAATTAATTAACTGTTGTGAACCAAGTTAAGAATTAAAGGTACAGAAATTTACTGCAGAGGGTGTAATTTTTAAAGGACTTTAATCAATTATTGGCAGGTATTACTGTTAACAGGCAATAAAATATTGAATTGGTGTTCCAGTTTTAGATAGCATACATACTAGAAAGAAAACTAATTCAATCAAGCACATTTTACAAACAGAATTTCACTTTCGAGTGTGACTTTCCTGTGACTCCCACCTGTTACGGGGCTTATGATTGGTGAGACTGCCTTCCCTGGTCCAGCACTGTGTTGGTGGCAGTTTCCACGGTCTCATTTAACCAGCCCAACAGTCCTGAGAGGGGGCATCATACCCATTTTGGAAATTAAACCTGAGACTCTAGACATTTCATTCCATTGCCAAGAGCCATGCCGTCAGTAAGCCAGGAGTTCTGCCTCTGTCTCTGACACCAAAGTTTCCACGTTCTCTTCCCTCTCTACTGGGCTGTCTTTTTATTAGGATGCTTATGATGAAGTTTATAAGGTGCTTCACTAATTCCATCCCTCCTCAGGACAACAGCCATCATAATGAGAGATGTGATTTCAGCTGTCTGCCTCTACAGCTTGCGTTGCTGCCACCTGCAGTTCAGTTCACCAGCCACTTTATACTGAGATTCTTCTCTGATAAGGTGACTGACTGTTGGACTTCCCTGGTGGCTCAGTGGTAAAGAACCTGCCTCCCAATGCAGGAGACAAAAGAGACATGGGTTCGATCTCTGGGTCAGGAAGGGGGCCTGGAGGAGGAAATGGCAACCCACTCCAGTACTCTTGCCTGGAGAATCCCATGGACAGAGAAAATATTTCCTGCCACACTAATAACCAAGAAATGTCACAGCCAGGAGCCATTTCGGGCCTCCAAACATGAATGAGGGCTCCCAAAACTGCAATCCAGCAAATGCTACCACCCCCCATGGTGATTGCTGAGGAGCTTTGTTGTTTGATCGCTAAGTTGTGTTCGACTCTGCGACCCCGTGGACTGCAGCATGCCAGGCTTCCCTTTCCCCAACATCTCCCGGAGTTTGCTCAAACTCATGTCCATTGAGTTGGTGATGCCATCCAACCATCTCATCTTCTGTCGTCCCCTTCTCTTCCTGACTTCAATCTTTCCCAGCATCAGGGTCTTTTCCAATGAGTCGGCTCTTCGCATCAGATGGCCAAAGTATTGGAGCTTCAGTATCAGTCCTTCCAATGAGTATTCAGGGTTGATTTCCTTTAGGATGGACTGGTTTGATCTTTTTGCTGTCCATTCCTCCTTGCTGAAGAGCTGGGGAAATGCTAGAAGCAAGATGAACAAGGAAATGGGACTGGCCCCCAGATAGCTAAGGAGCATATGAAAGAAATTAATTCAGTGAGCCCAGAGGCTGCATCTTCCCATGCATAGGATTCCTTAACTTGATACCTGATCTTTGAAGGCCAGACTGCCTGCTCCCTTTGTTGCAAACTTGTATATAGCCTGACTTCCCCCTCCTGCCTTCTTGGAGCAATTTTCTCAGAGCTATTGAAATGCTGTCTCCCGGGCTCAGAGTGCTAAATATTCCCACAAATAAAATGATAATTTACTTTCATTTGAGACTATATTTTTTAGTCGACAGACTTCTGCCTCCCCACCCAAAGGTCAGTTTTCATTCCAATTCCAAAGAAAGGCAATGCCAAATAATGCTCAAACTACCACACAATTTCCCTCATCTCACATGCTAGTAAAGTAATGCTCAAAATTCTCTAAGCCAGGCTTCAGCAATACATGAACCATGAACTTCCAGATGTTCAAGCTGGTTTTAGAAAAGGCAGAAGAACCAGAGATCAAATTTCCAACATCCGCTGGATCATTGAAAAAGCAAGAGTTCCAGACAAAGATCTATTTCTGCTTTATTGACTACGCCAAAGATTTTGACTATGTGGATCACAATAAACTGTGGAAAATTCTGAAAGAGATGGGAATACCAGACCACCTGACCTGCGTCTTGGGAAATCTGCATGCAGGTCAGGAAGCAACAGTTAGAATTGGACATGGACCAACAGACTGGTTCCAAATAGGAAAAGGAGTGCGTCAAGGCTGTATATTGTCACCCTGCTTATTTAACTCATATCCAGAGTTCAGTTCAGTTCAGTTCAATCACTCAGTTGTGTCCAACTCTTAACAACCCCATGAATCACAGCACGCCAGGCCTCCCTGTCCATCACCAACTTCCAGAGTTTACTCAAACTCATGTCCATCGAGTCAGTGATGACATGCAGCCATCTCATCCTCTGTTGTCCCCTTCTCCTCCTGCCCCCAATCCCTCCCAGCATCAGGGTCTTTTCCAATGAGTCAACTCTTTGCATGAGGTGGCCAAAGTATTGGAGTTTCAGCTTCAGCATCAGTCCTTCCAATGAACACCCGGGACTGATCTCCTTTAGGTTGGACTGGTTGGATCTCCCTGCAGTCCAAGGGACTCTCAAGAGTCTTCGCCAACACCACAGTTCAAAAGCATCAATTCTTCAGTGCTCAGCTTTCTTCACAGTCCAATTCTCACATCCACACATGACCACTGGAAAAACCATAGCCTTGACTAGACAGACATGTGTTGGCAAAGTAATGTCTCTGCTTTTTAATATGCTGTCTAGGTTGGTCATCACTTTCCTTCCTTCACTTTCTGCCATAAGGATGGTGTCATCTGCATACCTGAGGTTATTTATATTTCTCCCAGCAATCTTGATTCCAGCTTGTGCTTCATCAAGTCCAGCATTTCGCATGATATACTCTGCATATAAGTAAAATAATCAGGGTGACAATATACAGCCTTGACATACTCCTTTTCCTATTTGGAACCAGTCTGTTGGTCCATATCCAGTTCTAACTGTTGCTTCCTGACCTGCATATAGGTCTCTCAAGAGGCAGGTCTTGTGCTCTGGTATTCCCATCTCTTTCAGAATTTTCCAGAGTACATCATGCCAAATGCCGGGCTGGATGAAGCACAAGCTGGAATCAAGATTGGTGGGAGAAATATCAATAACCTCAGATATGCAGATGATACCACCCTTATGGCAGAAAGTGAAGAAGAACTAAAGAGCCTCTTGATGAAAGTGAAAGAGGAGAGTGAAAAAGTTGGATTAAACCTCAACATTCAGAAAACTAAGACTGTGGCATCTGGTCCCATCACTTCATGGCAAATAGATGGGGAAACAGTGGAAACAGTGACAAACTTTATTTTTCTGGGCCCCAAAATCACTGCAGATGGTGACTGCAGCCATGAAATTAAAAGACGCTTACTCCTTGGAAGGAAAGTGATGACCAACCTAGACAGCATATTAAAAAGCAGAGACGTTGCTTTGTCAACAAAGGTCTGTCTAGTCAAGGCTCTGGTCTTTCCAATGGTCATGTGTGGATGTGAGAGTTGGACTGTGAAGAAAGCTGAGTGCCAAAGAATTGATGCTTTTGAACTGTGGCGTTGGAGAAGACTCTTGAGAGTCCCTTGGACTACAGGGAGATCCAACCAGTCCAACCTAAAGGAAATCAGTCCTGAATTTTCATTGGAAGGACTGATGGTGAAGCTGAAATTTTGGCCACCTGATGCAAAACACTGACTCATTTGAAGAGACCCTGATGCCGGGAAAGACTGAAGGTGGGAAAAGGGGACGACAGAGGATGAGATGGTTGGATGGCATCACCGACTAAATGGACATGAGTTTGAGTAAACTCCAGGAGTTGGTGACGGACAGGGAGGCCTGGCGTGCTGCAGTCCATGGTGTGGCAAAGAGTCAGACACAACTGAGCAGCTGAATTGAATTGATATATCCTCTGGAAAATCTGCAAGCCCCACTCCTTCAACTGCAAAATGAGGGTAATTGAATTTACCCTTCATGATGTTACTATGTGGGTTTGATTAAATAATGCATGTAAAGCATTGGTATATCACAAATGCCTGATTATTACAATTATTACCTTTGTATCTAATATACACAGGTTTGTCTTTGACAATCTTATGTATGCCTGTTGCCCCTGGGAAATTATTTACAGTTTCCCTTTTATATACAAAACTATCCCAATATAGATGATAAGTTTTATGATCATCACAGGTGCATGCGTGCACGCTCAGCCCTGTCCCACTTAGCGGCCGCATAGACTGTAGCTCACCAGGCTCCTCTGTCCATGGGATTTTCCAAGCAAGAATCCTGGAGCTGATTGCCGTTTCCTTTTCTGGAAGATCTTCCCAATCCAAGAATCAAACCCGAGCCTCCTGCATTAGCAGGCGGATTCTTTACCACTGTGCCACCTTTGAAGCCCTCATCTCAGGTACCTGCTACATCTTAGTCACTCAGTCATGTCCCACTCTAAATGACCCGATGGACTGTAGCCTGCCAGGCTCCTCTGTCCATGGGATTCTCCAGGCAAGAATACTGGAGTGAGTTGTCATTTCCTTCTCCAGGGGATCTTCATGACCCAGGGATTGTACCCAGGTCTCTTAAGCCTCCAGATGCAAGGGCCAAATAACTGGGCTACAACGATTTCAGTGTACATGGGGATGTTTTTCTTCACTTCAACCACCAGATGGCACTGCAGGGTGATAAACTGAATAGAAAGACTGGTATATAAAATATTGCCTTAGTAATATTCCATATTCCAGGGTTGGTTCTCTTCCACCCCAATAAACACACACACAAGCTTCATTTTATTCGTTGAGATTGGGTGACTCAGTGATTCTATGAACACTCACCCTAAAGTTGGAATACGAGAAGATTGTAACAGTAATTCTAAAACCCGTGAATGATTATCCTCAAGTCATAGTTTGTTCTTGAATTGAATAAAATTGTATTTCTACTTTCATAATCCAGGCTAAAATTAGCCAGAACATTCTTTGTACTCCACAAGAACAGGGATGTAGTTTCTTATTTGCTTACAATGTCTTGTTAGCCTCTACAACTGTACCAGATATAGATAAGTTCTCCATGGAGAATGAATGAATGCAGGACTGACATTGAGAAGATACATATATGGACTTCCATAACTTGAACTGACATTTTCTGGAAGCTGGAATGATGTGGCCCAGTTGAAAACAAAAGCACATAGAGCTTCACAGCACCAGAGATTATCAACTCGATGTCTTAAGGGAGAAGGCTCTTTTCAGAAAAAAGAGGTCAACTGAAATATAAAGCTACAATTTTCCTCAGCTCAATTTTTGCTTGTTCTACCCTCAAGATGAAAATAAAGCCTTCCTTTTCACTTTACTGTAAGGGAGAGACAGTCACAATCAAGGGAGATTTGCCCACTTTCAGGAGCCAGCATATGCCAAGCAAGGAACTAGTCAATGACAAAAATATTTTTCCAAGCCAGTACAACAAGAAAAGCATTAATAATTTCTTTTTCAGCTCTGTTAATAAATAAGGCACACACCCCAAAAATTTATGTCGGGCTGGCTGTGTGGACTGCACCGTGGTGATGGGCAAGGACGGACAATTCCTGGAAGAGTTCAACGTACTTGGATGGTTCAGTTCAAGTGCAGTCGTGACTCCCCTCACAGACAGTGGACCTGGATGAGAGCCCCCTGTAAGGGAAGCACCAAGGGACGATGGGCACAGAGGCTGTGGCCGGGCACAGTTAGTACACTGGAGTTCAGTTCAGTTCAGTTCAGTCGCTCAGTCGTGTCCGACTCTTTGCAACCCCATGAACCGCAGCACGCCAGGCCTCCCTGTCCATCACCAGCTCCCGGAGTCCACCCAAACCCATATCCATTGAGTCGGTGATGCCATCCAACTATCTCATCCTCTATCATCCCCTTCTCCTCCTGCCCTCAATCTTTCCCAGCATCAGGGTCTTTTCAAATGAGTCAGCTCTTCACATCAGGTGGCCGAAGTATTGGAATTTCAGCTTCAACATCAGTCTTTCGAATGAACACCCAGGACTGATCTTTAGGATGGACTGGTTGGAGCTCCTTGCAGTCCAAGGGACTCTCAAGAGTCTTCTCCAACACCACAGTTCAAAAGCATCATTTCTTCAGCGCTCAGTTTTCTTTATAGTCCAACTCTCACATCCATACATGACCACTGGAAAGACCATAGCCTTGACTAGATGGACCTTTGTTGGCAAAGTAATGTCTCTGCTTTTCAATATACCATCTAGGTTGGTCATCACTTTCCTTCCAAGGAGTAAGCGTCTTTTAATTTCATGGCTGCAGTCACCATCTGCAGTGATTTTGGAGCCCAGAAAAATAAAGTCAGCCACTGTTTCCACTGTTTCCGTCTATTTGCCATGAAGTGATGGGACTGGATGCCATGATCTTAGTTTTCTGAATGTTAAGCTTTAAGCCAACTTTTTCACTCTCCTCTTTCCCTTTCATCAAGAGGCTCTTTAGTTCTTCACTTTCTGCCATAAGGGTGATGTCATCTGCATAGCTGAGGTTACTGATATTTCTCCCGGCAATCTTGATTCCAGCTTATGCTTCTTCCAGCCCAGCATTTCTCATGATGTACTCTGCATATAACTTAAATAAGCAGGGTGACAATATACAGCCTTGACGTACTCCTTTCCCTATCTGGAGAAACACGACAAAAGCCTGACAATGCTCAGCCAGCAACTTAAGACAAAGGTGGATTGGGAGTCTGGGATTAGCATGTGGAAACTAGTACATATAGAATGGATAAACAACAGGGTCCTACTGTATAGCACAAGAAACTATATTCTATATCTTGTGATAAATGATAATAAAAAAGAATATGACAAAGAATGTATATATGTGTATAACTGAGTCACTTTTCTGTACTGCAGAAACTAACTAACTAATACAATGTTGTAAATCAACTACAATAATCTGTTTTAAAAAAGAGAAAAAAGACTAATGCGGAAACCGGAGGTCCTCTTTAGAGGTCCTCTTTGGTGTAGAGAGAAGAGATTCACATCTCCTGCACTGGAGGTTTGAACCAGCTGAGAATCAGGCCCAGGAATTAAGTGTAAGATAACAACCCTGTGAGAAAGATCGACTTCTCCATCCCCACAGGCCTGGGATGGCAAGGAGAGGGCCCTGGTGGAGAAGGACGGGGACTCAGAGCCTCAGGATGGGAACAGCTAAGTCAGTACGAAAATTTTAAACCTTCTGGGTTGATTCAAGCAGTCAGCTCTTCTCTGATGAATGCATCACCCCCCCATCCTTGCTTGAACACTATTGCAGAGGCCCTTGCCTCGTAGGCAAACATGTGTCCCGCATCTCCTCCCCAGGTTCTACTCCAAACTCACCACCCAGCCAGCAACCTGGGTTTGTTGTTGTTGTTCACTTGCTAAGTCATGTCTGACTCTTTGTGACCTCATGGACTGCAGCCTGCCAGGCTCCTCTGTCCATGGGGATCTTTCAGGCAAGAACACTGGAGTGGGTTGCCATTTCCCTCTCCAGGGGATCTTCTGGGATCAGGGGTTGAACCCATGTCTCCTTCACTGGCAGGTGGATTCTTTACCACTGAGCCACTGGGGAAGCCCAAACTGGGTTTACTTGCAGCGTACCCCATCAGGGAAGGATAAGCTATGGCAGAGAGGGACTCTGCCTACTGCAGTTGCAGAACCCAGCCGACCGGCACCAGCAGGAGCTGGGGGAGCCGGTGGGGGACTTGTCCACAACAGTGACCACACCAGCTGGGTTCCTGGGTACCGCCTGAGGACAGTGGTGAGGAATCTGCAGGTGAGAGGCCACCAGAACTGTTGGGAAGTTAGAGGGTGACTGATGACAGGATGCTGTGGCAGGACCGGGCTCGCTGGTGGGAGGAGGAAATCCACAAAGTACAGAGGGATGGGAGCAGCAGTTCCCCGTCATCAGCCACAGGGAGCTGACGACAGTGACGGACAGCACACTGGAGGGCAGGTGGAGGAGACTGCCCCTCAGAGAGCTCTGACAGGCAAACTAGGACAGCGTTCTGAAGAGGAAGATAGAGGGGGAGCAGACAGTAGGGTACTGCCTTACCTCAACAACCAACCAAAATCAAGGACGCATGATGGGGATGCAGAGGACAACCACAAATGACAAGTCCTGTCCACTCTCTGCGCCCAAGTCAATTCTCAGAGCTGAAGCCCATTGACTAAAGAAGATGCTGGAATCTCAAGAGGAAGGACCTCAACACCTCAGCAAATGCACCTGGTCAGGATCCCCTAACCGTTCCCTAAAGGGACCCAAAACCCCTAATGGAACAGGGACACATACAGCCTGAGGGCTGCTGTTCATGGTGGTTGGTTCTCGGGGATTTTAAGCATCACCAGGGTGGCCTGCTGGAGTAGGGGGCACACCGGGGTTTGATGATAAAGACAGACTGAGAGGACTACCCTGGTGGCCCAGTGGTAAAGATTCACCTTGCAGTGATGGGGATGCGGATTCAATCCCTAGTCGGGGACCCTGACATCTCATGTCGCAGAGCAACTATGCCTGCAACTACTGAGCATATGTGCCACAAATAGTCCGTGTCCCGCAACAGAAGACCCCACATGACGCAGTGCTGCAACTAAGACCCAATGCAGCCAAATTAATTAATTTTAAAAACATATAAACTACTGGAGAAAAAAATACTCCCTGGACAGACTTGGTTCATTCGGGCAGGGACACCGACTCACCCAGGGCTCATTTCTCCATCCTCCAGGTATAACTGGAATGCAGTGACTTAGTAAGTGGCAGAACCCACACGCTATGGGTTGAACTGTATCCCCAGAACCTCCCATGCTGAAGTCCTAAGCCTGGTATCTCAGAATGTCCCCTGGGTAGGAAATGACAGTTGCAAGTGTAATCAGTTAAGGTCATTAGGACAGGCCCTAATCTAACATGATTGGTGTCCTAGTAAAAAAAAAAAAGATAAATTTAGACTCAGAGACACACATGAGGAGAAGGTCTCAGGACAATGGAGGCAGAGATTGGAGTGATGCTTCTACAAGCCAAGGGTCACCAAAGACTTCCAGAAAACCACCAGAAGCTAAGGGATGGACAGGGGGCAGGGGACAGAGTCTCCCTCACAGCCTCAGATGGAGCCAACCCTGCCCTCACCTCAATTATGGACTTCTGGCTCCAGAGCTGTGAGAATATAAACATTTGTTGTTTAAACCACATGGCCAGTGGTATCTTATTATGGTAGCCCTAGGACTCTGCTCCATTACATTTGGATTTCTTGGCCTGAGAGGTAAGAGCGATCACAATGGGAAGGAAAAGCAGAAACTCATGCAATCGACTTCAGGCCAAGAGTATAAATCAAAAACAATATTCCCCAGGGAAATGACAGACTTTTAGAGACCAGTGTGGGGGTTGTGTGGGGGGGGCAGTGGGTTCTGTCATCTCCTTCATTTTATTTATTAATTGAGCCCTTTCAAAGTCATGGAGATTTTAGAAGATAAATATGAGCCTGGCATGCTGCAGTCCATGGGGTTGCAAAGAATCGGACACAACTGAGCGAATGAACTGAACTGAACTGCACACTCGGCCCCACAGAGGCCCTGAATACAGCTGTGGCCTCTATTCTAGAGTCAGTTAGTGTGGGGATGATGTGCAGCCCTAGATTTGATGGCTGCGTTACTCTTCATCTTTATCAGGGAGGGGGATTAGAGCCATGCACAGTCCCATGAGATGGACAACAGTATTTATTTATAGCTCTGCCCCAGGGCTGTTAATGTTCCTGCCTTCTGTCATAATTTAATCTGAAAAGACCTGGGCCATCTGGACTTTTCCCAGAACATCACACTAGTCCACTTTATAGATGCCGTCGTAAGTAAACTAAATGAATACAGAGGGAAGTGTGCTGGAGGTTTCTGAAAGACAGAAGTGCTCCGGAAGGTGGGAGAAAATGCTGTAAAGATTCAGGGACCCAGGGTATTCAGGAAAGTTTTAAGGGTCCAATGGGCTGGGGTTTGCTGGCACAGCCCGTGTAAGTCAAGGATGAACTATTGCATCTTTAACCTCCCACCCCAAAGAAGGAAGCACAGCCTGATGCTTCAGGTTCTAGAGATAGAGTATTTCAAATAGGAATATTTCTCAACACATTTACCTTGTGATGTGAAATGTGTAGGGCTTCCCAGGAGGTGCTAATGGTAAAGAATCCACCTGCCAATGCAGGAGATGCAGGTTTGATCCCTGGGTCAGGAAGGTCCCCTGGAGAAGGAAAAGGCAACTCACTCCAATATTCTTGCCTGGAAAATCCCATGGACAGAGGAGACTGCTAGGCTACCGGCCATGGTGCCTCAGTCACACTCGACTGAGCACACACATGGAAGGTGCCATCTCTCAATGGCAGTGAAAAAAAGGAAAAGGCATCACAGCCGGTCCAGGCTGTGGTTCAAGTGAGCCTGCTGTTTGGCCATGCACCCTGGTAGACCCTGAATATCTGTGGTGGGAAAATACATCATACACAGCTTAAGACAAATCCCAGCAGGCATACCACAACCTAGACCCTTAGGATTCTAGAGCAAATCTATGCCAGCTGCAGCATAGTCTTTCACTTCCTGAAAAGAAAAGTATTTGTCCTGTGCCAGGCCCTGATTGAGACTGATGACCTGACCTTGACCACCAAGTGACCATGTGGCCATCTCTGCCCATCAGGACCCTCACACTCACAAGGTCAGACAAGCAATCAGCAAGCAATTCTTAACAATGGAAGTGGAGCCCACAGATGAGGCACCAGCAGGCCGGAAGGCACAGGTAAGCTGCACCTGCAGGCGGCCTAGAGATCTGTCACTGACCACTGTTGCACCTGCCTCCCTCCTGCAGTTCACATCTGTGGCCACAAGGATTAGGGCTGTGCCTTGTCACCTGCTAAAGGGGAGGTTAAAGGCTAAGCTTTAGCTCACTGATGAGTCAGCTTACTACCTGCCCCCCCCCCCCAAATATGGACTATGGATGCGCTGCAGCTGCTGAGTGCTCAGGGAATGGAAGCTGGGCTGAAAGTTCTGATGATGGAACGCTTCCCAGTGGGAAGAGCTTCAAGCATCTGTTACCCATTTGGAGCAGAAGTGGCCTGAGGTTAGAACATATATAGACTCATGGACAGTGGTCATGGCTCAGCTCCCTGTTCAGTGGTCTGGAAGAAGGAAGTTTGAAGAATAGGGACAAAGAAGGCTGTGGATGGTCCTGTAGGAAGGGGCATTAAGCGCAAAGATGTTTGTGTCCTATGTCAGCAGCCACCAGAGAGTACTC
Organism: Cervus canadensis; assembly: GCF_019320065.1. Classification (NCBI taxonomy): domain Eukaryota; kingdom Metazoa; phylum Chordata; class Mammalia; order Artiodactyla; family Cervidae; genus Cervus; species Cervus canadensis. Next base: position 17,442,891 of record NC_057392.1, on the reverse strand, counting down.
ACCTTGCAACCAAGTAGATAAAATGACTTTGCCAACTGAGGTCAACCTTCTTCATTCTTGGGTCACTCCAGTGCTTGCACAATGGATACATGAACAGAGTCACATGGTAACCAGAAGGAAGCTATGCAAGGGCCCCAAAGTGTGGGCCCCAACTCACCAAGGCTGATTTAGCTACTGTATGCTGAATGTCCAACCCACAAGCACTAGAGTCCCACCCTGAATTCTCAATATGGTGCCATCATTCAGAGACCAACCAGCCATCCTGGGAGGAAATGATTCAACTTGACAGGCATTAGTCTATATGCTAGGGTGAATTTGCCTTGCCTATCTACAGGGCTTCAGGCAGCATCACTGTGTGTGCTAAGTCGCTTCAGTCGTGTCCAACTCTTTGCGACCCTATGGACCATAGAGAGCCTGCCAAGCTCCTTTGTCCATGGGATTCTCCAGGCAAGAGTACTGAAGTGGGTTGTCATGCCCTCCTCCGGGAGATTTTCCTGACCCAGGGATCGATCCCACATCTCTTATGTCTCCCGCATTGGCAATCAAGTTCTTTACCACTAGCGCCACCTGGGTAGCCCCAGCATCACTAGATGAAGGCTTACACTGAATCCATCAGTCCGGTCCCACATAATATCTCCTGGGCTCAGGCACTCACTTTACAGCAAAAAAGTTTGATGGTGGCCCACGAACTGCAGATTGGCTGGTCCTACCATATACCAAAGCTTCTAATCTGACAGTACGATGAAAAAATTCTTCAAAGACACAAATAAAGCATCAGCTTGGAGCTGGTACCCTACCAGGCACCCTCTAGGATGTAGCATCACCTCTAAATCAACAACCAAACATGATGCTGTGTCCCCAGGAGGTGTTACATGTTAGCGTGGAAACCAAGTCTGGAAGTCACATTGGCCTACTTACCACCACTTCCAGTGACCGATCTGGCGGCTCATGCTTCCCATTGTTGAAACTCGGGACTCCAGTTTTACCTTTCCACAGATGGAGAGAAATTTTGACCCAGGATGGATCCTACCCAGAGTCTCCCTGATACTTGATTTCAGTGGTTTAGATAATGAAATTTGAGGCTTCTGATCTGGTAAGACAGATCAGATTTGGGATTTGAGTTGATGCTGTAGTTTTGAGAATCTGGGGATGGGAAGCGGGGGAGCTCTGGGACTGGGTGACCACATTTTGCACATAAGATGGGCAGGAATCTTTGGGAGCCTGAAGCAGACTGTAGTAGACTGAATCGTGAGTAGTCCCCAAAAGATGTCCAGATTCTCAACCTCTGCCCTCCAAGACAACTACTGTTCTATTCTTGATCATTGTAGCTGAGGTTAGTCTTTTCTAGAATTCATATCAACGGGAATCATACAGTATTCATGATTTTGTGTCCAGCTTTCCTTTGCTCAGCAACCTGTTTTTGAGACTTATCCATGTTGCATGTATCTGCTGTTTGTTCCTTTCCCACTGTTGAGCAGTGCTACATTGTGTGAATATATCAACATTTATTTATCCATTTTTCTGTTGATGGATATTTGGGTTAGTTACAGCTAGGGCTACTCTAAATAAAAACTGCCAAGTCTTTGTGTGGGCAGACAAATGCTACTTTTAAATTTGAGAAAACGGAACAACAGAAGTGAATTGATTAGCAAGTGATCCACACTTAAGCTGGAATCACATGAAAAGACTGTACATCTTCTTTAAGGCTAAAAAATAATATAACCCATATAAGATATAATTAGTGTTTCTGCAAATACTCTGAAAAATACTCATTTGCACAATTTGGGTGCAGTTACATCAATCTGAATATTCTCAATTATAGAATAACATAAAAAACTTGCTTTTACGATTTCTCAGTGTATAAAATAACTAAGAATCTGCCTGCAAAGCGGGAGACCTGGGTTCGATCCCCAGGTTGGGAAGATCCCCTTGGAGAAGAGAAAGGCTACCCACTCCAGTATTCTGGCCTGGAGAATTCCATGGACTAGAGAATTCCATGGGGTCGCAAAGAGTCGGACAAGACTAAGAAACTTTTATTTTCACTTTCACTTTAAAAATAACCAAGATTATTTGCCTTCCAAGGTGTTTCTAGGGAAAGTCCCTGGGGCATTTATTTAAATAGTAATTATACTCTATTGTAATTTACCTTTGACTCTTAATCACTTAAACATTCTCCCTGGGATCTCAGATTACACTGTTAATTTGCTTAGCAAACACTTCCTTCGGAGTATAATAGGAAGCCTCAACTAAACACATAGAGGTTATAGCCAATCTCTGGTTAATGAGACCCAATTGAGGAAACTGTAATTTCAGGTGACATAATTGGGATCTCACCAGTTCAGCCCAACAGGACGGACCAGTCTCTGCAGTCCAAGCAAGAAGAAGGTGAGGATTCATGGAGGAGAGGCACCCCCACCCCCAGCATCACTAACAGACAGCCTTGGTCAACCCTGCGTGGCCAGCCCATTTTAGTTCTCCTAATTAATTTAATTAATTAATTTAATTCTCCTAGTGGGAGAATTCCTTAGGTGAGCTCCAGCATAAGGAAATAGCTTGTGAAATGACCAAAGGTAGAAGCAATTCATCGTAGTTTTGAACACGTCAGATCGTCCCGGGGTGGATGATCAAACACAACCGTCAGAAAAACAGATCTATTAAATCCACCACACACACAATAAATTACAATAAAGATGGTGTGTTTCACAATCTACATGACACACACGTGAAAATGGGTAGATGGTAGAGCTCTTACCAAGCCTTTGGGGGACTTCAGAGTAAAGCAAAACCACTCGCCAAGGGCCAATCCCACTCAGCCTCCCAGCCATTGCCTGGGGCTTGGAGCTAGTCATCAAAAGCCTTGTATCTAGAGAAGTGTGTTTAAAGTTCACCCTTCAGAAAATGACTTTTGCAAGAGCCCTGATGTTATCTTTGTGGGCCCTGAGTCCCAGAGGTGTGCTGCAGATGGCATTCAGGACAGCAGGCATCAGTGGCGTGCATCTTTATCGGAAGTTTGTAATCATCTTGATGTCAGTATTTACACCACAGAAATGGGATATACCCAAATGAGGCCCTGCCCACCCCTGAGCACTGACCAGCACACCAGAGCCAGCTATATGACAGCTCCAGAGCCGGAGCACGGCTGATAGTCAAGTTCTCAGAAATCACTTAGTAAATGTAGGAGATTCCGGAGTTTAAAGCAAAATGAACTGCAGAACATAAAATATTTGTCAATTACCTTGAATGTGAAAAGTGAAAGTTGTTCAGTCATATTCGACTCTTTGTGACCCTACGGACTGTAGCCTGCCAGGCTCTTCTGTTCATGGAATTCTCCAGCCAAGATGACTGGAGTGGGTTGCCTAACCCTCTTCCAGGGGATCTTCCTAGCCCAGGGTTTTAGATCTCCTACATTCCAGGCAGAGCCTTTTATCAGCTGAAACACCAGGGAAGCCCTGTCAATTACTTTACTGCTGTGGAATGTGCATATCCTGCTCTTAAGGCATTAGCTGAACACAAGCGCGTTTAAGAACCTAGTCGTTTAATTAAACGGAAGCGTGGGAGAGGGTTTTATGGAGATTAGTAAACTCAGGCAGAATATGCCAGCCCCAAATATGATTGATTATTTTGAATTAAAGGGATTTGAGAACAAATGTTCCAAGACACTCTGTCTTCCTGGAAGTAGGAGATAAATCTCCCAAGTGAAAGGAGCCCTCCCTGTGCCAGGAAGATAGAAGGCATCTTCATCGTCAGAGCCTGGAAATTTAGAACCGATAAGGCTGTGTAAACAAACCTTATTATTTTTTCACCAATTTAGTACCCCAAGTCCAAAGCCCTTTGTCTTATCAACTCTTCACAAATTATTTTCTTTGGCTAAAAGATATGAAAACTTCCTGCTTTTACCACTTCTTTGAGTCTCATATTTTTATCGGACTCTTGCATATATGTATGTAATTAAGCTTTTTCTTGTTACTTTTTTTATCTTGTTTCTTGTTACCCAATGGTCCAGTGGGTAGAGATTCTGGCTGCAATGCAGGAGACACAGGAGATGAAGGTGTGACCCCTGAGTCGGGAAGATCCCCTGGAAGAGGAAATGGCAACCCACTCTAGTATTCTTGCCTGGAAAATCCCATGGACAGAGGAGCCTGGTGGGCTGCAGTACATTGGGTCAGATGTGACTTTTTTAATGTGAGAAAGTAAATTAAAAAAAAACTCACGCCTAAAACTCAACAGTCTTGAAGTCTGGAAAGCATGTAGCATGTATTACTTCTGGAAGTAGAAATAAAACCAAAAAACACTATTTAATTTTCAGAGTTAAAGAAAAAGCTGTGCATGTGTGCAAGCTAAGTTGCTTCAGTTGTTGTCCTACTCTTCCCGATCCTATGGACTGTAGCCCACTAGGCTTCTCTGTACATGGGGTTCGCTTGCTTTGTCCTCCTCCAGGGGATCTTCCAAGCCAGGGATCAAACCCACACCTCTAACGTCTCTTGCATTCCTACTTAGTACCACCTGAGAAGCCTGAAAAAGCTGTAGTGAATAAATAATAAAATATCTGAAAAGCTAGATCAGTTAAAAGCTAGATCAATTATCCATCAGAAAGGAACAAGGAGTGCTTTCACTTTCTGCCTCTAGAGGGCGGCATCACCCCGCTGGCTCCTGGCAGGCCTGGCAACATATTAGCATCACCAGGAGAGCTTTTAAAAACTCCCCAGGCCCAGGATGCAAGCAAACCAATTAACTCAGAGTCCCTCCAAAGAGATCCAAGCCTCAGTATTTTTAAGGTTCTTGGGTGATTACAGTGTTCAGCCTGGGCTGAGAGCTACTCTTGAGATTAAGGTTATCATGTGATTTACCTTTTCTCAGCATCCTTTACATTATTGTGTGTGTGTGTGTGTGTGTGTGTGTGTGTGTGTGTAATGAGAGACTCCTCATTGGCCATTTTTGCCATGATGATTAGGAAAAACAGGAAGAATTAACAAAGAATATCTGTGTATTTAAAAGTGCTCTCATGCCTAAGGACAAGGTTGATAGCTTTTTATAAACCAAAAAACCTATCACAACAAATAACAGGACTTAATCATTTCCAACCTCATATTCTTTCAACTCTGAGGTTTGTCTCATATAATTTAATTGCCACAGTGAAGCTTCAGCCAATGTTATCTTTTTTGCTTTGCATCATTCACTGAAAGGTCTTTCTTTCTGCATAGTTGCTATTTAGTTGAACCGTGAAAACCCAAGCAAAATAAGTTTGCAAGAGAAGTGCTTAATGTGGAAATGGTTTGGGGTAGCGGTGTTGAGAATGGAAATGGTGAGTAGTAAGAATTTCAATACCCGGAAAGACTTATAAAACAATTCCTTCTAACTTTTGGCAGCCAAATTTTGGTTTCAATGTACACTCTGCCGCTAAAATTTCCAAAACTTCACTAACTTTTTTAAAGCTCTCAGATTACAAGAATATAAGATTCCACTACATACTGCAATTATGGTCCTTCTACTGGGCTTCCCCAATAACATCAGCTATATGAAACCCCTGTAACCTTAAAATTATTGTATTTTCCTGAATGCATGTCTCATTGGGTACATATCATGTTAAATATGACGTAATACATGGCAAATTGGGGCATAAATTCTCCATGTTTGCTATGTTTTCTGTTTTCTAATGATTTTTTTTTTGTTTCATATAACAGTGTCTACAAATGGTTCTTTTTTTTTAATCAATTTATTTATTTTAATTGAAGGATAATTACTTTACAATATTGTGGTGGCTTTTGCCATACATTGACGTGAATCAGGCACAGGGGCACATATATCCCCCCATCTTGAACCCCCCTCCCACCTCCCTCCCCACCCCACCCCTCTGGGTTGTCCCAGAGCACTGGCTTTGGGTGCCCTGCTTCAGGCACCGAACTTGCACTGGCCATCTGTTTTACATATGCTAATGTACGTGTTTCAGTGTTGTTCTCTCAAGTCATCCCACTCTTGCCTTCTCCCACATAATCCGAAAGTTTGTTCTTTACATCTGTGTCTCTTTTGCTGTCTTGCATAGAGAGTCATTGTTACTGTCTTTCTAAAGTCCATACATATGTGTTATGATACTGTATTGGTGTTTCTCTTTCTGACTTACTTCACTCTGAATAATAGGCTCCAGTTTCATCAACCTCATTAGAATTGACTCAAGTGTATTATTTTTTATAGCTGAGTAACATTCCATTGTGTATATGTACCACAACTTCTTTATCCATTCATCTGCCAGTGGACATCTAGGTTGCTTTCATGTCCTAGCTATTGTCAATGGTGCTGCAATGAACACTGGGGTACATGTGTCTCTTTCAATTCTGGTTTCCTTGGTGTGTATGCCAAGGAGTGGGATTGCTGGGTGATATGGCAGTTCTATTTCCAGTTTTTTAAAGAATGTTCACACTGTTCTCCACAGTGGTTGTACTCGTTTGAATTCCCACCAACGGTGTAAGAGGGTTCCCTTTTCTCCACATCCTCTCCAGCATTTATTGTTTGTAGACTACAAATGTCTTTTAAAAATCAAATAGTGTGAAAGGTTACATTGTTAAAAAGGAAGACTCCCTTGATCCTTAACCCCAGTGTTCTTCTGCAAGGTAATCACTATCAGCATTTTCAGGGTATACTTCCAGAGATGGGTTGGGCAGGAAATTATGTATTCTCAATTCCATTTCAAAATCCAACCAAATTAGCAACACAATGTGGGTAAACTGGGCAAGATATCAATGCAACAACATCACATAAGCAAGATACTAAAAATTTCATCTTTCATGCATAATTTCTCTGGAAGCAACAAAAGGATGTGCTCTACCCATAAAAGAGGGCAAACAGGGAGAAAGGAGGCTTTGGTTCCAGGAAATGGGATCCAGCCTGTCGGCTATGCAGCCTCCCTGCCAGGTCCAACAGGGGCAAGAACTCTGAGAGAAGGCTCTGGGAAGAATTACATCAGGAAGGTTACCACTTGGTGCAGAGAGCTAACTCATCAGAAAACACCCTCATGCTGGGAAAGATTGAGGGCAGGAGGAGAAGGGGGTGACAGAGGTTGAGATGGTTGGATAGCATCAACGATTCATTGGATATGAATCTGAGCAAACTCCGGGAGACAGTAAAGGGCAGGGAAGCCTGGCATGCTGCAGTCCATGGGGTCACAAAGAGTCGGACTTGACCGAGCAGCTGAATAACAACAACAAATATGTAAACTATGCAAATGAAAAATAGAGAAATTCCAGCAGGGTAGGAGGAACTTTCGTGAACAAAAATGTAAGCACTACACAATACTTTTCCTAGCAGTTAATGATATGTACATGGTCATAAGTTTGTTGTTGTTCAGGTGCTCAGTCGTGTCCAGCTCTCTGTGACCCCTTGGACTACAGCATGCCAGGCTTCCCTGTCCTTCACTATCTCTTAGAATTTGCTAAATCTCATGTCTACTGAATCAGTTTTGCTATCTAACCATCTCACCCTCTGCGGCCCTGTTCTTTTGCCTTCTATAGGGTAAGGGAGTTAGAGAAGGTGAGGTTTGGAAAAAGAACGAGACTGCCACTTTGCAGGAACAGATCACCTTTAATGAGGCGGGAAGGGGCAGCAGTCAGATTAGTGAGCTGCTGTGCTAACCCAAGAAAAGAGTAAGTATATACAGGCTTATATGTGGAAATCTACTGTCTTAAGGGGGCCTGTTCTTCTCCAAGGTTGTTCGGGTTAGTTGTTAGTTATCTCTTAAACAGCTGGGACAAGGAATTCTGGAGATCAGCCAGAGGCTGGGACCGGCTGGGAGCTGGGCTTAATTAACCTTAATGTCCATTTTTTTCTTTGGGTGAGAGAGTTCTTTGTTCTGCATAGAATGGTGGGGAGGACCCAGAGGGGCGTTTTAACTCCAGGCTATTTTGAGCCTTGTAACTTTCCGTCACCTTCAATCTTTCCCTGCAGCAGGGTCTTTCCCAATGGTCATAAATAACAAACAGCAAATAAAGTTTCAATCCCAAATTGTGATATAAGGAGAAGATAAGGGCAGTTAGGTGGTGGTAGGACGGGGGAAGTGGCTGAATCATTTTCTGCAGGAAGTCAATAGAAAATGCCTGAAGCAATGTAAGTGTATTATTATAAACATAGCATTATTATTATTATTATAAACATAGCAGTTTAAGGGTATTATTTAGAAATAGAGGCACAAATACCAGAAGAGACAGCAAAGGGGATCAGTCTGGCAGGGGAGGTAGGGTAAAGGACTGCTTTTTTCATTACTTAAAGCCCTATAACACCAGTGGCCTTTTATAGCATGTACAGGTATCATTTTGTTTAAAAATAATTAATTTTTCAAACGTGCTTATAGGAAAATTCATATAAATTTAAACATAGGAATGACATTGCTCATCTTCTATGTGGTTCAGCATCCCAACTTCAGAGCTATTAATTTCTGTGGATTCTTCAGCACACAGCTCTTAATCATATACTTAGAAGGGCTGAAAAGTAACTTTATTCATCAGGATAGGAAGTTTGATGAAACAGTCAAATAAACCCTGAAATGTCAAGGACTGCACACAATAAAGGCTTACTTCTCACTCGTGGAACATGGGATCGAGGTCAGGCCCTCCAAAGTCACATCTGTGAACAAGTATGGACACTGTCTCTTAGTTACCTTCTGTCTTGGATTGTTGGTCAGAGGAGTTGGCCCCAAATGAGTCACGAGGAAACTGACAAGGCTTCCAAGATTATTAGGTGAACATTCTCAAGCTTGACCAGTAGAACAATCCAGAAAAGCATTATCTGTAAACGGACAACCAGGAGATAAAAGTGGAGCGCCATGTGAGAGGGGATAGGTGTACGAATTCCACCTGCCTTCCCAGGAAATGGGGATCGAATCCCTCTGCCATCCTGGGACATGCGCTAGAAGAACAGGCTCTGTAAATCATTGACAGTCCACAAACACAAGGTGTTAGATTGCGTCATATCCACGGGTGGATAGGAGTAATCTTTGCCAAACCTATGTTCTATAACACATTTATTATCTGTATATTGCATTATTACTGGGAGAAAATTCCCTTATCACTCACTTTGTTTTTAAAGGTCTTAACTAAGGATTGTATATTATAGCTAAAATAAAAGATCCCCTTGAGTAACACAAAGGGTGACGGGTCACCTGCTTGTTCTCGTGCCCTCTGCCCCTGTTGGGCACAGAAGGCTTGCTGGGTCATCCTCTGTAAAATGAGCCTGCACACCATCATTCTAACTGAAACCAAGGCTTCCTTTAAGTACAAGTGTCATGTACACTGCTAACATCAATCTCTAACCTATATCTTATCTTCCTAATCCAGTTATATTATGTTTGTCCCATTTTTATAATTCTCCAAAGGTACATATATTGCCTAGTCTCTACACCTTTTACCTTTTGCTAAGCCATTTGTTTCCTTTAATGGCAGTAAGAATCTCTGATAAGAATGTAAGATAATATTGGTGTCAGACAGCAAGAGAGACACAGATGTACTGAACAGTCTTTTGGACTCTGTGGGAGAGGACGAGGGTGGGATGATATGAAAGAATGGCATTGAAACATGTTAATTATCATATGTGAAATGAATCGCCAGTCCAGGTTCGATGCATGATACAGGATGCTCAGGGCTGGTGCACTGGGATGACCCAGAGAGATGGGGTGGGGAGGGAGGTGGGAGGGGGGTTCAGGATGGGGAACACATGTACACCCATGGAGGATTCAAGTTAATGTATGGCAAAACCAGTACAATGACGTAAAGTAAAATAAATTAATTAATTAATTTTTTAAAAAAGGAAAAAAAATACTGGTGTCAGACTATAAAGAAAAAAAATATTCATCTGAATATACACCCTTGCTCACCATGATACTCTAAGATTTTATGGAAGAAACACACAATTTCACAGTTTCCTTAAATCGGTGTCTGCAGTTACTACTATCAAATGGGACTTCTGTGGCTCCCTGAGACATCAGCCATCTCCAGACAGGAGCAATACCATTACAACAAGTTGCCTCGAAACTCACTATCCACAGTGGGGAAAAGGCCTGAGGAACTCACACCTGTTCTTTAATGCTTCAACCCGGAAGTCACACCTGACATTTCTGCTTACAGCCTATTTGTTGGAACTGGTTACGTGACCTCAGCCTAGTAGCAGCGGAGCCACTATCTACTATTGTACCAGGAAGAGGAAACTTGAATGAGATTTGGTGACACTGTGTCTATCTTAACAGGGAAACGCAAAGGTTCCCTGAGAATTCACAACCAGAGTTCATAGGTTGATATAGGAACTCAGTAAGAAGGGCTTCAGGAGAGAAATCCCAAAGCACGTGACCATAACGAGATACCCTTACATTTATACCCCAAGTATCACGTGTTTCTGGAAACAAAGTGGATTTACACTTATCTTTGTCTTAATTAAACAGAGTGCAGGCAAACCCCAGAGATATGAGGCAGTTTGCTTCCAGACCACTGCAAAAAAAGCAAACATAATAAACTGAGTCACACAAATTTTTGGTTTCCCAGCACATATAAAAGTTGTATTTACCCTATACTGTAGTCTGTTGAGTGTGAAATAGCAATGTCTTAAAAAGTACATACATAATTTTAAAATATTTTATTGCTAAAAAAATGCTACCCACCAGCTGACAATACAGGGTTGCCACAAATCTTCAATTAAAAATATACAGATGTCCACAAAGCAAAATCAAATGAAGCACAGTAACAGCAGGTATGTCTATATTCTGGGCACAACTTAGCTTTTCTGTGGTGGCTGCAAAATCAGTTTAGTGCAGTGGGGTTAAAAAAAAAACTTAAATTTCATTCTCCATCCTGCCAATCAACTAGAACACATTAAAGCAAGTCAGGGTCTGCTGCGTCTCAATTAAGTTCTTCAGCTAAAAGGGGGAAAAAAGCTACTGTTTTGCCTAACTCAAAGGCTGTTGTGAAGTCAAGTGAGACTATGCGTGAAAGTGTTCTGTGATGATAAAGTGCTATCTTTAATTGATGGAGGGTTTTGTTTTACCAATTGGCTTCTTTTTATATAACTCACAATGTTATAGTTTGGCTTTGAAAATTAAAAAATTAATTAGGACAAACAAGTTTTACCTGTGGTATCACCTTGTAACAGTTCCTCTTTCTGTTTAATGCTTTAGATGCAATAAACATAGTGATGAGATTGCAATACCCACATTTTTCTTCTTTGGTCTAATATATTGGGCAAAAATAGAGTCCTCACATACATGGACCATGTTCAACTAAAAGTTTTGTTTTTGTTCCAGACCTGCCTGGTAGTGCTGTTGACTTGTAAACACAGTCTAAGGAATACACTGAGGGTAATTTTTCTCTGTTTTGTGTGTGTGTGTGTGTTTATTTCGGAAAATGTCTAACATATACTGTGGTAGGCAGAATACTGCCTCCCCCAAGATGTCTACTCCTTAATTCCTGGAACCTGTGAATACATTAGGTTACATACAAATGGGAAATTAAGGTTGTAGATGGAATTAAGGTTGCTAATCAGCTGACTTTGAGATGGGACATCATCTTGGATAAACCTGGTGGGCCCAAGGTGCTAGTCACTCAGTCATGTTTGACTCTTTGCTACCCCATGGATTGTAGCCTGCCAGTCTCCTCTGTCCATGGAATTCTCTAGGCAAGAATACTAGAGTGGGTAGCCATTCCCTTCACCAGGGGATCTTCCCAACCCAGGGGTCGAACCCTAGTCTCCTGCAATGCAGGCAAATTCTTTACTGTCTGAGCCACCCAGAAAGCCCTAGGTAATCACTAGGACCCTTCAAAGCAGAAAACATTCCCTGGCTGGTGAGAACCAGACTGAGTGAGGACAGCGTGAGACGGCTTCAACCTGCCTTTGAGGATTTGAAGATGAAGGAAGAGAGGCCTGAGCCTGGGAAGATGAGCGGTTTCTAGAAGATGAAAGGCAGGAAAAGACACCCTCTCCTGCAGTTTCCAAGGAGGCATGTGGGTCTGCCCCTCAGGCATCACGGTCTCATCCCAGGCAGGCCCCCACTGAACTTCTGAGTCTACTGGATTGTAGGAATAAATTTAAGTTGTTTTAAATCGCTGCACTTGTGGTTACTTCTTACCACATTCATAGAAAACTAATACATATATGAAAGTAGAGAGAATAGTAAAAAAAAAAAAAAAAATGCACCTATTAGCCAGACTTCAATAATCATCCACTCATCTTGCTTCACTGACACACTCACCCACTTCCTCCCAATCACATCAAATAATTCCGAAGCAAATCCCAGACATTTTGTCTCTCGATGCTTAAAAATTTCAGCACGTGTCTGTAAAAGGGAAAACTTCTCTTTAACTTTTTATTTTACATTGGAGTATAGTTGGTTAACAATGCTGTAACAGTTCCAGGCAGACAGCAAAGGGACTCAGCCGTACATACACATGTATCCATTCTCCCCCAAAACTCCCCTCCCGTCAAGGCTGCCACATAACATTGAGCAGAGTTCCCCGTGCTGAACAGTAGGACCTTGTTGGTCGAGCTCTTCTTTTAAACATAACCGTGATACAACCATCACAACTCAAAATTAATGATAATCCCATGACATTGTCAAACATTCAGCATGAGCTCCTACTTCTTCGTTATCTCGGCAATGTTTTTCTAGAGTCTCTGTGTTTGAATCAGAAGATGGAAACAGCCATAAATTACAACTGGTCAAAATGCTCCTTTGTTCTCTTTTACTCCATTACATCCTCCCCTTGCCACCATCTTTATTTCTAACAATATACTTCTATGGAAGAGAGTGGACTGTGTGTCCCAAAGAGCTAGTTTCCACCACAGGGGACTTGACTGTGTGCTGTGTCATCGGGCAGGTTCTTCTGTCCCCTGTGTTTCCTGCCCACTGGTAGTTAGATAAAAAAGGTTTAATCCCATTAGAGTTGTTTTCTTTTGTTTTGTTTTTGCAAGAACACTTCATGGCTGGTTTTGTTCCATTCTATCAGAAAGCCATAACATCTAGCGGTCTCTCTTTTCTCTGAAATAAATGTGCACACATGCATGTACACGTAGTCACTAAGTCGTGTCCGACTCTTTTGCAACTCCATGGTCTGTAGCTTGCCAGGCTCCTCTGTCCATGGGATTTCCCAGGCAAGAATACTGGAACAGATTGCCATTTTCTTCTCTGAAATAAGTAGTCATTTATAATTACTGCTTTGTTCCATCCTTTGTAAACCAAGAGTTGCTAAATGGCGGCACTCTCCGCTTAGGGCTCCTTTACTTCCCATCCATTTCCTTCCCCAGGGGATCTTCCCAACCCAGGGATCAAACCTGAGTCTCCTGCATTGACAGGCACATTCTTTACCACTGAGCCAGCAGGGAAGCCCCAGGCTCTGGGTAGAGATGGTGAAGTTGGAATTTGACAAAGTTTGGAAGGATACAATGGAGCAGCACTATTACACTCTGCAGGCCCTCAGGGTCAGAAGCAGTGACAGACAGACAGATATCCTGGAGCATCCCAGCTTGTCCCACCCCTCCTGAGCCTCTCGTCCAGCTCCTCCCTGCTGACCGTTCGCTCCAAGGCACACGGTCAAGCATCCATCTTCCCGACCGGCCCCCCTCAGAGAAAAAAATTTGCTACAAATGGTCTTTGTGGTTTTTCAAGGTTTGGGGTTGAAACAGCCTATGTTCTGAACCCTACCTGAGCCACCCACCACCTGGGTGCCCTCTGACAATGGTAAATTCCTCCATTCTCAACATGAAGGGACACTATTTAGAGCCTAGTGGCAAGTTGCCAGGGCATATGATAACAGATGGATGTGGTTCTGGCCACACTCCCTGATCAGCCCTCAATCTATTTTCAGAAGAAGTAATGGCAAGGGACAGGAAGTACTTTGGTCATCTCTTCCCACAGTGCACAGAGGCCTTGGTGGGTAGTACTGTGGTTATACCATCAGTGGACGACAAACTCATTTATCCAGGTGCAGACAAGATTTTTGCAAAGCACTGGCATTGAGTTGCACTTTAAATACGTCCAAATAATTCCCAGCAGCTGACCATTCCAAATATATAATAAATAGACAATAGATAGGAAGATAGATCAATCAATAGACAAAGATATAGGGGTAGATAGATAAATTTAGATTTAAATGATAGCTATATAAACAAGGGACAGAACGATATAAATGATAGATAGACAGACATGATAGATGGATAGATAGAAATAATACAGATATAGATAAACAGACAGAAATAAAAGACAGAGGTAGATAAGTAGAAAGAGAGAAATAATAGAGATATAGATAGATATAAATAATAGACAGATATAGATATAAATGGGGCTTCCCAGGTGGCATTAGTGGTAAAGAGCCCTCCTGCTAATGCAGGAGACATTGGAGACTCAGGTTCAATCCCTGGGTCAGGAAGATCCCCTCAAGTAGGGCGTGGCAACCCATTCCAGTATTCTTGCCTGGAGAATCCCGCGGACTGAGGAGCCTGGTAAGGTACATCCATAACATCACAAAGAGTTGGACACAACCGAAGCAACTTAACACGCACACACAAACCTAGATAAATGGTAGGTAGAGAGATAGAGCCAGACATCCAAGTGTACAAAGTCAAGTGGGCCTTAGGAAGTATCACTATGAACAATGCTAGAGGAAGTGATGGAATTACAGCTGAGTTATTTCAAATCCTAAAAGATGATGTTGTGAAAGTGCTGCATTCATTATGCCAGCAAATTTTAAAACTCAGCAGTGGTTACAGGACTGGAAAAGATCAGTTTTCATTCCAATCCCAAAGAAGGTCTATGCCAAAGAATGTTCAAAATACTGCACAATTGCACTCATTTCACATGAAAGCAAAGTAATGCTAAAAAAAAAAAAATGTCTCCAAGCTAGGCTTCAAAAGTACTTGAACTGAGAACTTCAAGATATTCAAGTTGGATTTAGAAAAGGCAGAGAGACCATAGATCAAATTGCCAACATCTGCTGGATCATTGAAAAAGCAAGAGAATTCCAGAAAAACACCTACTTCTACTTCATTGATTAGCCTAAAGCCTTCAACTAGTGGATCACAACAAACTGGGAAAATTCTGAAAGAGATGGGAATAACAGACCACCTTACCTGTCTCCTGAGAAATCTGTGTGCAGGTCAAGAAGCAACAGTTGGAAACAGACATGACAGTGGACTGACTCCAAATTGGGCAAGGAGTACATCAAGACTGTATATTGTCACCCTGCTTATTTAACTTATATGCAGAGAACATCATGAGAAATGCTGGGCTGGATGAAGCACAGGCTGGAATCACGGTTGCCAGAAGTATCAATAAATATATAGATGACACCATCCTTACGGTAGAAAGCGAAGAGGAACTAAAGAACATCTTGATGAAGGTGAAAGAGGAAAGTGAAAGGGCTGGTTTAAAACTCAACATTCAAAAAGCAAAGATCACAGCATCCTATCCAATCACTTCATGGCACTGAGCCATAGGGAAACAATGGAAACAGTGACAGAATTTATTTTCTTGGGCTCTAAAATCACTACAGATGGTGACTGCAGCCATGAAATTAAAAGATGCTTGCTCCTTGGAAGAAAAACTATGACAAACCTAAACAGGATATTAAGAAGCAGAAACATTACTTTGTTGACAAAGATCCATATAGTCAAAGCTGTGGTTTTTCCAGTAGTCATGTATAGATTTGAGTTGGACCATAAAGAAAGCTGAGCCCTGAAGAATTGATGCTTTCCAACTGTGGTGCAGAAGAAGACTCTTGAGAGTTCCCTGGCCTGGAAGGATATCAAACCAGTCAGTCTTAAAGGAAATCAACCCAGAATATTCATTGGAAGGACTGATGCCGAAGTGGAAACTCCAACACCTTGGTCACCTGACTCTTTGGAAAAGACCCTGATTCTGGGGAAGATTGAAGGCAGGAGGAGAAGGGGATGACAGAGGATGAGATGGTTGGATGGCATCACCAACTCAATGGACATGAGTTTGAGCAAACACTGGGAGATGGTGAAGGACAGGGAGACCTGGCCTGCTGCCGTCCATGAAGTCACAAAGAGTTGGACACAACTGAGCAGTGTGAACAATAACAATGCACAAAATATATGCTGTGGATATTATATTCCAATCAAATTGCTGATAAAAAAGAAAAAGAAAGAATCACAGATTGAAGGGAAGCCAAGGTCAGAGTGAGTGGGAACATGGAATTCTTTCTGTCAGAATGGGACAGGTTTGCCCACACTGTACCACATGATGTCAAGTGGACTGTGTGCATATTGAGGGCAGTGGGGTGGGGGTGGAAGAGAAGTGGAACTGTATGTTGAAGAACCACTGGATTAAACAAAATTAAACAGGCTTCTTTACTGCAGGATTTTTGGGAAACTACAAAGTCCATGGGCAGAGTGAACCTCAAGAGAAGATTCACAGGCATGGTTACCAAAATTTCTCTGATCTTTGAACACACCTCCACAGACTAATGAAAAGAATCTAACAGATAAAGAACAGACTGACCAAGTGGTATTACTACGTGGACGGCGTGGGTCAGTAGGACATCAAAGGCCATCAGTTCCTTCTGAGTAACCAATCACATGCAAAATGCCTTTCTGACCTCAGAATTTTTTTCTAACCAATTCAAGTCTCCCACATGATGGCTGGAAGATCAGGTTTTCATTAGCCTGAAAAAACTCCTCTGTTTTACTTAATGGAAAAACAAGTAGAGACTACAGATGATCCAAGAAGGAGCTTCAATTAGGTAAGCATGAAGATCATGTCAGATGTCAGCAAAATGAGAACCTGGAAAAGTGAGTGTAAGATATTGGATGTTAGTGCCACAACCTAAGTCTAAATTGGGACATGTAGAACTGTAAAAGAGAGACTCAGGGAAAACTTCACAAACTAAGCATGCAGCTTAGTTTATATATATATATGATGTTCCTCCATGGGAATCAGTTGGTAAACTGACTCTCAGAGTAGAAGCAAAAGCAAGATTTACAAGAGAATGAGGGTAGGGAGAAAAAACTTCAGTCTTGGGGTAATAAATCTTACACTTTATGGGAGTGGGGGTAAACTGACTAGTTAATAACTAGCAGGGTGGGAATTTGGGCATTTCGTCCTTGAGGAATACAAATAAGTGTGTGCAAAAAATCCAATTTCAGTTACTTATGGGTTCTCTAGAAAACTTTGAGAGCTGACTATGGAGCAAGAGCAATTGTGACAGATTGTGTCCATGGAATGTTGACCACCTTTGTTCCATTTACACCCACACCTTAGTAAGGCCACACAACTAGACTGACAGAAATTTCACATGAATATAATGGAGTGTTATCTTCAAAATGTTAGAAGGAAATAATTGCTAATCTAGAATTTTATATCCAGTTGAGCTAACATGCAAATGTAAAGCTATAATGAAGACATTTTCAAACACACGAGTAATAATAAAGTTTACCACCTGTGTAGCATCACTAAAACAATCAGGAAGATGTACTAGCCCATATCTACATCACGGGATATGTTGTTCAGTCACTAAGTCATGTCTGACTCTTTCTGACCCTGTGGACTACAGCACACCAGGCTTCCCTGTCCTTCCCTATCTCCAGAAGTTTGCTCAAGCCCACGTCCATTGAGTCAGTGATGCCATCCAACCATTTCATCCTCTGTGGCCCCCTTCTCCTGCCCTCAATCTTTCCCAGCATCAGGGTCTTTTCCAATGAGTCAGCTGTTTGCATCTATTGGCCGATGTATTGGAGCTTCAGCTTCAGTCCTTCCTGAAAGGTTGTTGCTGAACGATAAGACGCCAGGATTCTTGGCCTCCAGAGGAGACGAGTCAATCCGGGGTCAGAGACAAGGCGGGATCACTCAGAGCTTTTGTGTAATAAAGTTTTATTAAAGTATAAAAGAGATAGAGAAAGCTTCTGACATAGGCATCAGAAGGGGGCAGAAAGAGTACCCCCTGCTAGTCTTCAGCTGGATATTATATAGTCACTAGCAGTCTATTAATGAAAAGAAAGGAATGTCTTAAAACTCAGAATGGCACCAGATAATTCATCCCAGGCTATAAAACAATTGACTTGAATCTTGTAGAAGGGCACATTACCATACAAATAGTTTCATTTACATAGATTAGGGGAACAATATCTGAGTAAGTATAACATACTGGTTTGTCAGGTAGGTTCTGAGCCACTTGGCAGAACCGACTTAAAGATAGAGTCTGGGGTAAATGTATAGCACATTAACATAGCTTAAGACAAACATTTCCATAAGAAAAATGTATTGGTTAGCTCAAGGTTTGACAATAGTTAGCTTCAGGTGAAACCATGTGTCATGGCAACACAGTATTTTAAGAGAAGCCTCCTTTTAAATTTGTATAGAGAAGGAAAAAAATATCACTAGTTTGTTTCCTCCTGCCGCTTAAGAGAGAGAAAAATGTCTGGCACTTGCAGCCTATTTCCTCCATTTGGAGACCCCTGGCCTTCCTGCCTGTTACCTTCTCACTTCCAATGAATATTCAGGACTGATTTCCTTTAGGACTGACTGATTTGATCTCCTTGCTGTCCAAGGGACTCTCAAGAGTCTTGTCCAACACCACAGTTCAAAAACATCAATTCTTTGGTGCTCAGCCTCCTTTATGGTCCAACTCTCACATCCATACGTGACCACTGGAAAAACCATAGCTTTGACTGTACAGACTTTTGTGGGCAAAGTAATGTCTCTGCTTTTTAATATGCTGTCTAGGTTTGTCATAGCTTTTCTTACAAGGAGTATTTTTGGAGCCCAAGAAAATAAAGTCTGTCACTGTTTCCATTATTTCCCCATCTATTTGCCATGAAGTGATGGGCCCAGATGCCATGATCTTTGTTTTTTCGGTTCTGAGTTTTGAGCTGCTTTTACATTTATTCTTATTGCTTCTGATATACACTTAATTCCTAGATATAGGTCTCCAGCTCAGATGTTTCTCCTGGGCTCTCAGACCTGTACAATCTATTACCTCCCAGACAGCACTACTCAAACGGCTCCATCCATTGCAAACTCTCTCTGTGCAAGTCGATAAAATAAAGTGCATATGCTAGGGCAAAACAAGAAAGAAATAACATAGACTTCTGTCTGTGTGTCTGTTTGGGCCTCCTCCCTTCCTAATGAGTACTGGGTGTTGGCATTTCACATTAACCAGAGCTGCCAAAGACCAGTGTGACTGCTTGACTGTAAAGATCAATTTCTTTCTTTCTTCTGACTCTAACAGTGTAACTTCTTAAACAATAGCATTATTTTCCAGCTCTGCAGGAAGGCAAGGTGACTTGCTGCTGCCTCTGTCTGTTCTTATCTGGGTCATGCATGCTTTATGAACTTTATATAAAATATCACTATGTCATTTTGATGTACGATCCTTCATCTCACTTTTTCCATTACAGTCCTTATATCTGTTTTTCATTTGCTTTGTTTTCTAAATTCTTTAGTATAACATTAAATAGAAACAGCAAATTAAGCTTCCTGTCTTGTTTCTTCCTTTAAAGCAGGGTTTCTTCCCTTTGCTGAACTATGTATCCAAAAAAATTTTAAGGCCTTTGAGGCAATGTAATTCAATGCAAAGGAAGGGCATGATCTGGGTAGATTAACATGAGTGGGTCTTATTTTCCTCATGCATTAATTTGTCAGTTAATTGAGTAATCAATTAGTTAATACTCATTTATTCCACTTTGCTAAACATAAACTTTTAGAGATGCTAAGCACCCTTTTTTGAAAGTATTTTTTATTGAGGCACTGGTTTATAATATTACATGTTTTCATGAATACAACATTATCTTTTGACTTCAGTGCAAGCTATATAGCATGTTTGCTGCCAAATGTTTAGTTTTAGTGGTCACCCTATAGTTGACCTCCTTTACCCATTTTGCCCTTCCTCCATCTCACTTCCCCTCTGGCTACGACTACTCTGTTCTCTGTATCTTATTTGTTTTGGTTTGGTTTGCTCATTTATTTGATTTATTATTTTTATTATATTTCATATGTGTGCATGCCAATTTGCTTCAGTTCTGTCTGACTGTTTGCAGCTCTATGAACTTCCAGGCAAGAACACTGGAGTGGATTGCCATGCCCTCCTCCAGGGTATCTCCCTGACTCAAAGATCAAACCCACGTCTCTTATGACTCCTGCTTTGGCAGGCAGGTTTTTTACCATTAGCACAACCTGGGCTGCCCTATATTTCATACATGAGTGCAAAAAGAAAAAGAAAGCAGGCAGGGTTTCTCAGGCTCAGCATTATTGACTCTATAGGAGGTATATCAGCATTCCTGGCCTCCATCCACTGGACAGAATAGCCCAGAGCCCGCACCCCAAACACACCCTCTGCCCCTGCAGGTCTTGACAACCAAGAACATCTCCAGACATTACCAGGTGTCCCCTGAGGGGCAATATTGCCTCTGTCCCAGTCCAGAAACACCGCTTAATGGTTTGAATTTTGCTCTGAGCTTTCTGTATACACCAATTAGGGTTTAGGGTTACAGACCACAGAAACTGTTTCAGGCTAAACCAATCACAAAAGTCACAACAAAAGAGAGATATCCGGCTTCTAACAAAATCAGTGAGAAGGCTGAGAAAAGCAGGCTTAGAGAATAGGCATGAAACAAGGAGTGATGTGGGAAGACAGGGCCCAGGAAAATTTCCAAGAACAACCTGGTGAGGGTACTGGCTACAAGCTCCTTCCCTTGCCACACCAGGCCCGCTCCTTTGTGAAAACTGTTCCTGATCAAGGTCACTGGTAGAGCATCGTATCCACGAGGCTCAAGTCACAAAGCAGCTAGAGTGGGCAGGGGGTGGGATTTGGACTTTGGGACTTTCTAGAGTGGTAAATGGGACCAGGGTCTCACTGACATTCACAGTTAAGTGGATTTTCCAGATGTAGGAAGGAGATTCAGATGCTGGGCAGCCTAAAAATAGGTGCAAATGTTGTTGTTCGGTCACTAAATTGTGTCCAACTCTTTGGGACACCATGGACTGCAGCATGCCAGGCTTCCCCATCCCTCACCATCTCCCAGAGTTTGCTCAATTTCATATCTATTGAATCAGTGATACTATCTAAACTTCTTATCCTCTGCCATCCCCTTCTCCTTTTGCATGAACATTGAGATATAAAAGATAATCAGTATGCCTTTATCAGGTTAAGGAAATAGTTTCAAAGCCAATTTTTTTGGGGGGGGCATGAGGGCTAGTTTATGATTTTTACATCTATTTTCTTTTTAACTTGACTTGAATATGAGTTTTCTATTGCTGTGTAGCAAATTGCCTTGTACCATTTATTCTCTCACAGCTCTGCAGGTGGCAAGTCTGGGTGTGCTGGAGAGGGTTCCGCTAAGGACCTCTCAATGTGCAAGGTGTCAGTCAAGCTGGATCTTTATCTGGAAGCTTGGGGGAAGAATTCACTTCCAGGCTCATCCAGGCTTTTGGCACATTCATTTCCTCGCAGCTGTAAGACTGAAGTCCAGCTTCTGTGTTGGCTGTCAGCTGAAGACGCCCACATTCCCTGACAATGGCTGCCCCTCCCCTAACCCAGCAATAGCATGCTGTTTCCTCAATCTTGGCATCACTGTGACTTTTCCTTCTGCCACCAGCCAGGAAAAACTCTGTTGTTTTTTTTTCTTAATTTTATTTTTGGCTGCACTACAAGACTTGTGGGATATTAGTTCCCTGACCAGGGATCAAACTCATGTCCCCTGCATTGGAAGCTTGGAGTCCTAACCACTCAACTGCCAGTCTCCTGAAGAATTCCATGAACAGAGGAGCCTGGCGGGCTACAGGCCAGGGGTTTGCAAAGAGTTGGACACAACTGAACACACACACCCACACATCCACCACCCAGATAATAGCTCTTTTCATTAACTCAGAGTCAACTGATTAGTAACCTTAATTACATCTGCAAAATCCCTTAATCCATGTGATACAACATAATCAAGGCTGTGGTGTTTCATCATATTCACAGTTCTGGAAGTTAGGGTGGGAGATCTTGGAGGACCATTTTAGAATTTGGTCCCACCATATCTTATGAAGTTGTTCATTATCTGGCTCCAAATTATCTAGTCTTGTCCTTTTCAGCTCAGGCTGCCATAATAAATACAATAAATGGGGTGGTTTAAAGGACAGACGTTTATTTCTTACCATTCTGCAGGCTCAGAGTCTAAGATCAAGGCCCCAGCAGGCTCAGTTCCTGTGTGAGAGACATTCTCTCTCTCACATCGCTTCTTATATGGGCATTGATCCCATCACGAGGACTCCATCCTCACAACCTGACCACCTTCACAAGGTCCCACCTCCAAATACCATCACACTGGGGGTAAGGGCTGCAATATATGACTTTGAAGGGGGCACAGACATTGAGTCCAGAGCAAGTCATCACTTAGTCCTTCCCTTTGGACGGTGACAATATTCCCCCCACCAACTCACCATGCTCCTACTGACATCCAGCCCTTCCACACACACAACTTTTTGTCCCTGAAGCCTTCCAGCTCCTCCCACAAGACTGAGTCTCACACAGGTCTCAGGGTAGAGTTCACCTTTTCTGGAGAGTTCTCCTGGTCCCTCAAGAATACATCAGTACCTCTCTATGGGCACACACTGCACCCTGCATGTAACTTACCAAAGCCCTTATCACACTGCACTGTGAACACCTGTCTACAAATCATTTCCTTTTTATAGAGGGCAAGAATCCTGGCCCACAACAATAAATGTTCAACAAAAATTTGATGAATGAATGCATAGCAGTTGGCAGTCAGTACACTTGGAAATCTAAGCATCTAATTGCCTTAGTATATATGCCTCTGGAGTGAAGTGAGTCAAAAAGAAAAAAACAAATATCATATACTAATGCATATGTGTACTGAATCTAAAAAAAACAGTACTAATGACCCTATTATAGGGAAGAAATGGAGATGTGGATGTAGAGAACAGACTTGTGGACACAGCAGGGGAAGGAGATGGTAGGAAGAATTGAGATAGTAGCACTGACATACATACACCATCATGCGTAAAATAGATACCTAGTGGGAAAGTGGAAGTGTTAGTCATTCAGCTGTGTCCAACGCTTTGCAACCCCTTGAACTAAAGCTCACCAGGCTCCTCTGTCCATGGAATTCTCCAGGCAAGAATATTAGAGTGGGTAGCCATTCCCTTCTCCAGGAGATTTTCCCAACCAAGGGACAAACCCAGGTCTCCAGCATTGCAGGCAGATTCTTTAGACCAGTTAGACCTAAACGTTGACGAAATTGACTCCTATTTACCTCTCCACCAACCTGTCAGAAGAATGTCCATGAGCTGATCATGCCCTCTTTTACTATAAAACCTGTCACTGTCTTCCCCAAGTTGGGACAGTTGGTTTTGAGAGCATTAGCCTGCTGTAGTCCCCTTTGCCTGGCAAAGCGATAAAGTTCTCCTTTTATACTTCACCCAAAACTCTGTCTCTGAGATTTGGTTCAACAGTGGTGTTCAAAGAAGCTGAGCTTTGGGTATCATGGGTAGCATTCTTTCCTTTGGATAAAGCCTCTGTCTTAATTCATATGATTCCCCTGAGACTGTATCAGTCACCATCTATGACCCTCAAGGCTGCAGGGCCATAAGAATGAACCACAATTCAGATGAGGCCCATCAGAACTCCCTCCCCCTCCACCACCCCTCACCTCTGCAACATGGGCATGGGCCTGTGTCATAAGTAGACCAGTCAGAGGACTTTGAATGAAGGAACAGAAGCTCAAAAGATGCTTTCTCCTTCTGCAGGTGTAACTCCCAGGGTCCATGGCTTCTGTCCACTGGCAGAGAACTTGATTCAATAGAAGAAAATAAGGTTATCTAGTCTTTACTGGTAAGGTCTTTAAGGTAAAGTGAAGTTGTTAGGGTGGGCCCTGACCCAATATAACTGGGTGTCCTTATAAGACATCAGGATAGAGGGGGGACCACCTGAGGACACAGGGAGAAGGTAGTTGTCTACACAGAGGTTCCCAACCTCCAAAATCTGATGTCTAATGATCTGACGTGAAGCTGATGTAATAATAATGGGAATAAAGTGCATGACAATGTGCTTGAATCATCCCAAAGTCATCCCCCTCCCCTGCTCCCTCTTGCCTCTGCCCACCCACCTGCCCCCACCCAACCCCAGGACCAAGTCCATGGAAAAACTGTCTTCCATGAAACCAGTCCCTGGTGCCAAAATGGTCAGGGACAGCAGGAAGCCAAGAGGCTTCAGAGGGAACCAGCACTGCCAACAATACCTTGATCTAGGACTTTGCACCTCCAGGGCTGACAGCAAATAAATGTCTGTAGTTTAAGTCTCCTTCTCTATGGTACTTTGTAACAGCAGCAGGAGCAGACTAGCACATGTGGAAAGAGGTATTTTGATCTTGGGTGGCCTCAGCCTGCAACAACCTGGAGTAGGGCTTGGGTTCCCAGCCCAAGACTGAGGCTGGGTCGCATTGGATCCTAGCCACAAGACCAGTGGTCAGTGACAGGGGCCCTAGCCTCCAGCTTCTACAAAGATGGAAAGTAGTGAAGCAAGTAAAGTATTTGTTAACAGGAAAAAAGTGCAGTACATGTGAATAGACACCACATGTGGGCTCAGAGGCAAAGTCCCTGAGTCTCACCCTCGTGGCATTTAAATTACTTTTATGAGCTATTTTTTCTGGGTTTCATTTGGCCAGTCATTCTGATTTGTTCTGGCTCACAGACCATATTTGGTATATCTCAGGAACCTCCCATGTGTGTGCACACATCTCTTAGGCAAGATGAATCCTACGAAAAGGCCTGTGGGTAGAACATCCTTGACATGACTCTCCTTTGGCCTCCAGGGGACCTTTTCTGCACATGTGTGGTCAGGGAGGTCTCCTGACTTGGGGAATGAGAAGTATGTGGTCTGTGCAGGGTCCAGCCTCCTCCCTTAATTGCCCTGCTATTCTTGTCTTGGAGTTTCTGTCAATAGAGAACGAATCTCCAATTGCTTTACCCTGGGGAGGTGGGGGCGGGGAGGGGGGGGGGACGGTGGGCAGTGGCCGGGGGGGAGGGGGGGGGGTGGCATCTGCTTCCTGCTTCAATTTGACTCAGAGGGAGTGTCAATGACAGGGAAGAGAAGAGGTCTGCGATCTCATCCTGGAGTCCTCCAACACTGGCTGGCCAGCCTGGGGAGCACACGTGGAACCAGCGGAGGAGACCAGGGAGAAGAGGCCAAGGCGGAGGAGATCCAGCAGAGCATGTGGTCTCGGACTCGGGGGAGGGGAGCCTGAGGGAGCAGGCTGGGCTCAGCAGGATTAGAGGGCGCCGAGGGTTCCAGCAAGACATAGGTGCTGGGCGGGTGGGTCGTGGGTGCCTCCACCAGGATGAATAGAACAGTGGCCAGGTGAGGGAGAACAGGAGCTGAGGAGGGGTGGTGGGAAGGCTGCTCTTTGGAGAGGTGATAATATTAAGGGAAAATAGAGGAAGGGACCGTACTGAGAAAGGAGGGAAGTCTTTGAGTGGCAAGTGAGAGCACTTTTGTGTATCATGGGAATGTTCTAGAAGGGAGGCGTGACTGGCACTGCAGATGGGGGAAGTCACAGTAGTGGGAGTGGAGTCTGTGACGGGACCATCAGGAGGGGCAGGCCAGGCCTTTCAGGGGACCAAGGACAGCCCCATCTCATCACTGGAGGGAGCGAAATTCTTGGCTGGGTGGTCACCCATCCTTCTGAAACCAAGCAGGACCCTGTGAGGCTCCGAGGCACAGAAGCCTTCCTGGGCCACCCAGTCCTTATTTGTGGAACCTGACCTCAGCCTTTATGACCTTCTTTGTGTCCCAAAAGTGAAAGTAAAAGTCAGTCACTCAGTCATGTCTGACTCTTTGGGGCCCCATGAACTGTAGCTGCCAGGCTCCTCTGTCCATGGAATTCTCCAGGCAGGAATACTGGAGTGGGTTGCCATGCCCTTCCCCAGAGGATCCTCCCTGCTGTGGGATCAAATGCAGGTCTCCCACATTCCAGGCAGTTTCTCTACCATTTGAGAAAGCCTCACCAAGTGGAGGTGACCACTTGGGGCCAGGTTAAAGGAGTCCAGGCCCTGCACACACCCTGATCCCATCAACCCCATCCTTGAATCATTACTATAAACTCCTCACCAAATCCTCCCAGGTGAGACACACAGTTTTGAGGACACAAGCCCTCTGTGTCCCCCTTTTCCTGGCAAAGCAATAAAGCTCTTCTTTTCTACTTCACCCCAAATTTTTGTCTCTATGATTTGATTCAGCACCGGGGTGGGCTTCCCTGGTAGCTCAGTTGGTTAAGAATCCACCTGCAATGCAGGAGACCCTGGTTCAATTCCTGGGTCAGGAAGATCCCCTGGAGAAGGGACAGGCTACCCACTCCAGTATTCTTGACTTCCCCGGTGGCTCAGATGGTAAAGAATCCACCTGCAATTCGGGAAACCTGAGTTCGATCCCTGGGCTCAGAAGATCCTCTGGAGGGAGGAATGGTAACCCACTCTAGTATTCCTGTCTGGAGAATCACCACAAACAGAGGGCATGGAGTTGCAGAGTCCAACATGGCTGAGATACGAAGCATAGCACAGAGGCATCACTTTGAAGCTGTCCCATTCTCTGCCTGTCTCTAGGCTTCCACACCCCCGACACACACAGCCTGCACCCCCTGCCTGATTCCCTCAACTTCTTTTTTTTTGCCCTTATTTGCATTTATTTTTGCAGTATTTATTCCCAGGCCATAAGTTTTCATTCCTCCAGTTTCTTCTGGGCTATCTTTTTCTTCTGTGCCACATCCTCTTCTGGGTTAGGAGCAATCTGTTCTTTTTCAGTAAGGATCATCTCACCGTGGCAGGGAGAGCCCATGTATGGGTTGATCTGACCATGAGCTCTGTAAGTCCTGCACCGCATCTTGGGGGACTTTGTTCACCTGGATGTGCTCAATGACCAGAGAATCTACATCTAAGCCCTTAAGTTCAGCACTACTCTCTGCATTTCTGAGCATGCGCAGTAAAAATTCAGCACTCTTTTTGGGCCACCAACCCTGCATCCAGCCCCACTACTTGGCCTGTGCACACCTACCAACTCCGTCACTGTAATAATGGAATGGCCCATGTTGCTTCTTAAAGGTGACATCCTTCAGATACATGGTAGCTTTTTGGATATGCATACCCTTAATGGCCTGGGCAGTTTCACAAGTGTTCTCAAAGTAAACACAAAGGTCTGATCCTCTTGATTTGCATGACTTTGTGGGGTTTTCTGGGTCAAGCACACCATCTTTAGAAGTCATGTTTAGAAGTTACAGGTTGCTTACCGGAAAAACTCCCTCCAACTCCTAGCTCGAGTCTGAGATGGGCTGAGGTTGCTGTCTGCAGGAAGCATGTGTGGGTGGTGACCTGCAGGTCTGCGGTACCACAGGTAGTGTGGAAAATACACACTCAAGTCAAAGAAAAATACATCTGTTTTGATCATTTTATTTCCATGTAAATGACACTTTGAAAGGTCAAGGATTCAAGCTCTAGCTCAGAGATGAGTCACCATGAAAATTCTAAAGGTACAGTTGTA
The DNA here is from genome assembly GCF_019320065.1 of Cervus canadensis. Taxonomy (NCBI): domain Eukaryota; kingdom Metazoa; phylum Chordata; class Mammalia; order Artiodactyla; family Cervidae; genus Cervus; species Cervus canadensis. The sequence goes on along the minus strand of NC_057392.1, from coordinate 17,415,382 downwards.
TCAGTTCACAAGGCTTGAGTTCTTAAACTTAAATGGTAGTTTTAAAAAATAGAAATGTACCTGAGAGAAAGAAAATCACAAAGGGTGCCTGCCCCTAAAGCCCCAGGCTTATGAGTCCCGACCGGAGACCTCATCTCTTGCCTCTCACCAAACACTGTACCCTCAGGACCCCCCGAAAGTTACAGCCCCATGTCTTTGCTTCCAAACCTCAAGGTAAACAAGGAATTCCCATGTCGTTCATGATAAGCATGTCAAGGTTGTTCAGCTTATTTTTCTAAACATATAAAATCAAAGTTGAATTTTTAAAGTATTTTTCCCAAACAAAAAAATATAGAAAACATCAATGTGGGGGGGGGGGCATATTGTCCAGTTTAAATCTTACACTTCTGACTTTCTAGAACACAAGTTTATCATATCATCAACAACTGAGAACAAACCAAGTTAAGTGAACTCTGCTATCATAATAGCTTAATTTTATTAAAGATAAATATCATTAATATATAATAAATAAATACATATGCCTACTTCCAAAATATGATGACATAAGAGTCTAGTAAATTCTCCTAAAATACAGGGAGACATTTTCAGGTTATCAGTCAGTAATATAGAGTTTTATTTTTACTTCTTGTCTTTTAGGTCCCCAGCCTCCAAGATCTAATGCTTGATCTGAGGTGGAACTGATGTAGTAGTAATAGAAATAAAGTTCATGATAAATGTAATGTGCTTGAATCATCCCCAAACCATCTCTCCCACCCACAGGTCTATGGAAAAATTGTCTTCCAGGAAACCAGCCTTTGGTGCCAAAGAAGTTGGGGACCTCTGAAACAAGCAAATTTTGTCCACGAACACGTCATGTGTTCTCAATTGGCATTAAATAATTTCCAGGCATGCTGGATTTTTCCTGATGTCTTATTTGACCAGGTGGAAAACAGATCAATCCCCACCCCCCACCCTCTGCCATCTGACATTTTCCAGAGCATAATTTAACTAAGGGTATCACTACTTCTTTGGTTCCTCTCTCCCTCTTTTTAATATTTATCTATTTGGCTGTACTAGATCTTAGTTGCAGCAAGAGAGATCTAATTACCTAATGGGGATCAAACCCCAGCCCCCTACGCTGGGAGCACAGAGTCTTAGCCACTGAACTACAAGGGAATTCCCGGTTTGTCTCTTTGTTTGGGGACTCAAGACCTTGCACGGCCTCCCCCACAGCACGTGTGGCAGGAGCTCTAGGCCAGGCTGGGTAAAGGCCACCCCAGCCACCCAAACTGTGTACTCAACCAGAGTACACAGGCAATGGGACAAACAGACAAGGCAAAACAGCATGCCTCCAAAAACTACATTTGGCTACGGAATTCATTTTTCTACTTATGCTTAAGGCTGACTGTGTCTGATAAGAGAAGAATTAGGTTTTTAAATTAATTAAAAACTAATTTTTTTGTCTGTCTCTCCTCCAATCAGCAGGCACTGAGACATAACCTGCTTCCTTGTCCCCTCGGCTTATCCAGCCATCACAGTTCTTTAACCCATATGAGGGGAAGGTGGCTTCACTGATCAATTTCTGATCTGAGAGCAATGAGTTCTTTCCTCATAGTCATACTGAAAAAGCAGCAAAATAAAGGAACTCAGGTTCCTAACTTCCCACAAGCTACAAATCCTCCCATCAAATTCAAAACAGAGAATGTCAGTACAATTCACCTCCAAGACACACCGTTGGGAGTTTATTTCTAACACACCTCAGCCCAGGCTCACATACAGACTTCTGGATCATATAGAACCAAATAAATAAAAATATGTGTCAATGACAATCTAGAAAAGAGGCTTTAAGAATAATGTTTGAAGGGACCTGCAGTTCACTTCATCTTTTTCTCCAGTCCACCATTCTGCCCAAACATCTAACCCAAAAACTAACCGACAAAGTATCTCCTCCCTACCAGGCAGGGGGCTGAACAGAGAGAAGGTGTCCCTTCTCAGAAACCTGCAAGGAGTTGACCACACCTGGGAAACTGCTAAAATGTCAGTCTCGATACGACAAATACTGAAACAAATTCTTAAAAAAGAGAGAGAGAGAGAAGAAAATACTCCCCAGTGGGAGATGTGAAGGCCGGGTAAGCATCTCATCTATTTTTAAAATCAGGAGGAACAGCAGCTGCTGTATGAAAGCAGGCTTGTTAATTACTTAATCTCTGGTAAAGCCATAGACTTCTGCCTGGAGAGCCCATGAGAACCGCCCCAACCTGGTCTCTCCCCTTTAGCCCGTGTATCGGGGCTCAGAGGCACAGACCACTCTAAATAGTAGTGTGTGCACACTACTTCTTGCTTCTGGAGGAATACATGCAAATTCAAGATACTGTTTGATCTCTTTCACTTTCTTTCACTTTTTCTAAAGATCCTGCTTGAAAAGTGGAGTCCGGAAAATCTCTGAACAAGGCGACTCTAGACCATTCCTGTAGCCTCGATTCCCACCACGCCCAGGGCAGCATGAACCTGCTCTGTCATAGAGGACAAAGGGACCTCTCAGACTCTCACTGACGCCCCAGAGCTGAGAACACTGGGGGCTCCTGCTCTTTACACCCCGTGTGAGCAAACTTCACCTCGCTCCTCTTACTGCCCTTCACAGACTCGGGGAGATCAAGTAACACACAGATACTGGCCACCACTGAGCACCTGAGCTTACAGCCTCAGATCACCCCCACAGGCACACACACACACATGCACACACGCTGATAGACGCTAATGCCTGTAGTGTGGAATCCACACTATTTTGAGGGATAGCTTCTTTGGCAAGGTCTTCGGGTAAACAGAGGTGGAAAGTGGGCTGGGCTGGCCTGGAGGGGTTCATGTTCTGAAGCCAAACACTTGTTCAAACCATCAGATGGAGAGCTGAGTGAACTCAGGACAGGGCTGGCCAGGACAGGACAGGTCGGAGGACCCAGCTAAAGAGGAGGTTCCTGGGACACCACTGGTGACAAAGGGCCGAATCCCAGAAGGTCACAAAGGACAGAGATGTTGTCGACACTTGGGAAAGAAATGGTGGCAAGGGGAACAAAGACAAGATGGCAGACCCCTTGGAGAGCTGGGCCGGGGGCAGAGCTGAGCCTCCTGAGAGAATCAGGAGGTTTACCAGTCCCTAAGCACCGTGGGAGGGCTCACCTACCACGCGCTGGTGAAAGGGGAGGCACTGAAGGCCAGGGGGTGAGGGAGGGGTGGTCTCCTCACATCTCAGCCTCCCTGTCAAGTCAACGGGTCACTCTGAACCTCAACTCAAAACCAGGGGGTTGTTTATAATGAGAATGGCTGCTGCAAGGAATCGAGACAGCAGGTGTGGAAAAGGTTTATGGCGTCTATCGACAGAGATGGCACTGAACAAACACTGCTTCTTTTGGTTGCCAAGGGAACAGACGCCCCCTCTATCCTCTTGACATCGTGTGTTTGTCCAGCTCTCACTCTGTTTGCAGAACCCATGGCCGTGAACCTCAGCTTGACCCTCATTCCTGGTGTCTTGTAAAAATCACTGACCGTATTTGCCCGAAGAGTGAATAAACAGATGAATGAATGGCTGACATGAGCTTTCTGATGCTGGTTTCTGCTTCTGGAGATGCTGGTAATTGAAGGACTTGGCAAAGTCACTCCACTTTCCTGAGTCTTGGTTTTCTTATCTGGAAAAAGGAGGCTATTTTTTAGACTGCAGATAACCTCGAAGGCACCTCCACTCCATTTGTTTATCACCTGCTCAGGCTGTGACCCCTTCTGAATGAACTGAGTCAGGAACACTGTGCTCTTCAATGCTGAAGGACACAACGGATAGAAGAACTTCTTCAGGAGTGCCAGGGAACATCAGAAGGAGAGAAAGGAGCCAGGGCTGAACAAAGTCTTAAAGACTCACCCCAAAGATCTCTTGGTTGGCCTGCAGATCACTATAAAATGCACCAAAATCCAAGTCCAGACACTGACCTTCAGCAGAACCACTCAAGTCATCGATCAATTCACACGCATCATCTTGACTAACACAATAACCCTGCGAGGTGAGAACAATTATTGTCCCATTTTTCAGATGGAAAAAAAAAACTAAAGTCAAGATAAGTGACTTGCTTGTTGAGTGAGAGAGGGAGGTAAAATTCAAACCCAAGCAGCCCCACCCCCAGAGTAGCCACATTCAAGAGGATCCAAGAACTCCCATGAAAATTAATTTGTTTTGTTTAAAAAGTGCATGTTAGCACTTTATGCCAGCCTTCAGGGGTCAGTGGAACATTGCTAGAGTGCCCAGCAGGAGTTGGGGTCACCAGTCTGATCTCTGAAGCAGCCGGCAGCTCATGGACGGGAGGACAGAATTCCCTGGGGGAAATTGTTCAGCTTCCTTGAGTCTTTGAGTTTCCTAATCAGATCATCTTTTCAAAAAAAAAAAAAAATTTACTCTGTGTACAGCAAAATGGATGGATCTAGAGAAAATTACACCAAGTGAAGTTAAGGCAGAGAAAGAAAATATCACATGATATCACTTATATGTGGAATCTAAAAAAAAAAATGATACAAATGAACCTATTTACGAAACAAATAAACTCACAGACTTAGAGAACAAATTTATGGTTACCAAAGGGGAATGTGGGGAGTTAGGGGGGCGGGTAAATTAGGAGTTTGGGATTAGCAGACACACACCACCATAAATAAAATAAACAACAAAGACATACTGTACAGTACAGAGAACTATAGTCAACATTAACCTATGATGGAAAAGAATCTGAAAAAGAAAAAAAAAATATATATATATAACTTTGCTATACACCTGAAACTAACACACATAGTAAATCAATTATACTCCAATAGAGTTTTTTAAATTACTCTGGATGTAAAGTGGAGGAAAGGTTGGAGGGCACCGTGATTAGATCTGTGAGATCAGCTAGAAACACGCTGCGTAAGGCCAGCTGACCCAAGATGGTGGCCTGCACTGAGGCTGCAATGATGGACGTGGAGAGATGGTGTCAAAACCACAGGGATCGGCAACCAACAGGCACGGCAGGGCAGCAGAGAGGCAGAGGGAAGTCACAGAACTGAAAGAGCAGATGGTCGGTGACAACATTCCCTACAACTGGAAACTCTGGGGCAAGACAGGGCTCGGGGGCAGGAGACTGAGGAATGTGTTTTCGATGTGCCTTTTAGATGCACCTGCCGAGTGTCTGGGAGCAGGTGCTACTGGGGAACTCCAGGAGAGGAGGTCTGGTGCGTTTTGTTGGTTTGGAGTTTTCCTTCCTCCCTTTTTTTATAGAGTGCTCTGTTGCTACAATGGTGTGCTTTAAGACAACAGGAATTAAGTACCTAAGAAGGAAAAAGTCAGTACACAACTGTGGGTGTAGCATCAGACTGAGGGTCATCACCCCTCTGAATGCTGACTTGAAGCTCTAATTCTACAAATCTTGATATTCACACATAAACTAAAGGGATGAGCTCTAAAACCTCTTGAAGTTTGGAAGCACAATAACTCTACCTTCATCTGAAACTGCCTTTGTACCTTCTGTTCCGGCTGTCACCATTTTTAGAAATGAGGTCTATTTCCTGACAACTTGGTATATTGTTGTCATTCTCCTAGGAGAAAAGTCGGATACAGTTGAGAAAAATAAGTAAATTTCTACAATCAGGAAAACAGAAGGACCTCCCTGGTGGTTCAATAGGTAAAGAATCTGCCTACAACACAGGAAACCCGGTTTCAATCCCTAGATCAGGAAGATCCCCTGGAGAAAAGAATGGTTACCCACTCCAGTATTCTTGCCTGGAAAATCCCATGGACAGAGGAGCCTAGTGGGCTACAGTCCATGGGGTCGCAAGAGTCAGACACGACTAAGCGACTAAACCACCACCAGCAACAGAAGGAGGTTGTAGATGAGATAAGATGGGGTTGGCAGGATGTGGGCAGGCACACAAAGTACATTATAGAATTCTATTTACTTCTCAATGTGAGAGATTTCCTATTCCTTAAAAGGAGAGGCATGAAGTCACGAAGCACTACTATATAGCATTTCTAGGTTTTCAGGTCCTAGTTTTCAGTAAAAATAGGATCTCAGCATCCCATTTACTGAATGATACTGGAACTACATGTTGGATCCATAGTGTTGGTTACATTTTAGAACCCCTTCACCTTTTAGTTGAGGCTCCCTGCTTCCCCTTTAAGATCACCTTAAAATGGCCACAAAGGTCATCACATGTCCACTCAGCAAATATTTACTGAGTATAGACTATGTACCAGGAACTGTGCTAAGAATGTAAGGTACATCAGTGGAGAAAACAAAGAACCGTTCCTGCACAAAGCTTTTGTTCAACTGGAGCAAGCTATAAACAATAACCAAAATAGATACATGATAATAAATAGATATGCTATCAGTTCAGTCGCTCAGTCATGTCCGACTCTTTGCGACCCCATGAATCGCAGCATGCCAGGCCTCCCTGTCGATCACCAACTCCCGGAGCTTACTCAAACTCATGTCCATCGAGTTGGTGATGCCATCCCGCCATCTCATCCTCTGCCGTCCCCTTCTCCTCCTGCCCCCAATCCCTCCCGGCATCAGAGTCTTTTCCAATGAGTCAACTCTTCGCATGAAGTGGCCAAAGTATTGGAGTTTCAGCTTCAGCATCAGTCCTTCCAATGAACACCCAGGACTGATCTCGAACTCTGTTAGAAATTATCAGTGCAATGAAACAATATAACAAGGCCAGGGGGCACCAGGTGGGATGAGTTGCAATTTCATAGAAAGTGACCAGGATGAGGTTCTTAAAGAAGGGATGATGTATGGCCAAAGACATTAAAGAAGCAAAGAAATGGGCCATGAGACTGTCCGAGGAAAGGGTGACCCTGGCAGAGGCCCTGAGGCCGTTAGCGTGTGCCTGGGACATTTCAGGAAGAGCAAGAAGGCCAGTGCGGCTGGAATAGTACTCCCTTTCAGGGAGGCCAGAAGGGAGGACAGGAAGGGACGAGGTTAGAAAATGACATAGGCAGACAATGATTTAAAAGATGGGACATCATTGGAAGGCTTCCTCAGAGATGGGTTTGGAGCAGAGAAGTGAGATGCTCTGGTCCATATTTTCAAAGGAGCAGTCTGGATGCTGCTTAGGAAACAGATGAAGCGGATGTGATGATGGAGGCCAAAAGCCCAGGTAGGAGCAACTTCAGGGACACAAGTCCCAGATGATGGGGGTGTGGGGTGGGGGCAGGTGGCGGCAGCGATTGGCTTCTGGATATAAAACAAAGGCAGGGCCGATGCATTGGTTAAGAGAGAGGAGTCACAGATGCCTTCAAAGTGTCTGACTTGAGTCTTTTGATGAAGGTGAAAGAGGAGAGTGAAAAAGCTGGCTTAAAACTCAACATTCAAAAAATGAAGATCATGGCATCCGGTCCCATCACTTCATGGTGAATAGATGGGTAAACAATGGAAACAGTGACAGACTTTATTTTCTTGGGCTCCAGAATCACTGCGGATGGTGACTGCAGCCATGAAATTAAAAGACACTTGCTCCTTGGAAGAAAAACTATGACAAACCTAGACAACATATTAAAAAGCAGAGACAACACTTTGCCAATAAAGGTCCATCTAGTCAAAGGTATGCTTTTTCCAGTAGTCATGTATGGATGTGAGAAATGGACCACAATGAAGGCTGAGCACTGAAGCATTGATGCTTTCCAATTGTGGCACTGGAGAAGAGTCTTGAGAGTACCCTGGACTGCAAGGAGATCAAACCAGTCAATCCTAAAAGAAATCAGTCCTGAATATTCACTGGAAGGACTGATGCTGAAGCTGAAGTTCCCATACTTTGGCCCCCTGATGGGAAGAGCCAACTCACTGGAAAAGACTCTGATGCTGGGAAAGATTGAGGGCAGGAGGAGAATCAGGGCAGGGATGAGATGATTAGATGGCATCACTGACTCAATGGACACAAGTTCAAGCAAACTCCAGGAGATAGTGAAGGCTAGGGAAGCCTGGAATGCTGCAGTCCAAGGGGTCGCAAGGAGTTGGGCATAACAGCGACTGAACAACAACGACTGAAGGATGGAAGGGCCATTACCTGAGGAAGTGAAGGCTGCAGGTGATGTGGATGAGGAGCTGGGGGAGATGGTTCAGGACAAATTCAGTTGCATATTTGCTCACTTTGTGATGTCAAGGAGGTCATGAAATTTATGAGGCTGACGAGCAAGAGAGAGCCCCAGGCTGGAGATAAATGGGCACCCTCAGCACAATAGGATCCAGTCAAGCCTACTACTTTTTAAACAATGGGGCTGGATGAGACCACCGGAGTACAACGAGGGGAAATAAATGAGGCCAGGCAGAGTGAGGAGATGGAACAAGCAAAGAGGGGACCAGCGAGAAGGAGAGTCCAGAGCATCCAGTGCCCCAGAAGCAGGCAAGACCAGCAGTGCAGGCGGCCAAATGAGGACAGAGACCTGACCTTGGAACCCACATCTCAGGTCATCAGTGACTTCAGTGAGAACCATCTGGTGGAGCCAGGCACCAGAGTCTGCTAAGAGGGGATTTCAGATGGAACAGGAGACGAATTTAGGAGGACAAATATGGAAAACTGCCTCGGGCAGAACACCCAAAGGAGCAGACATGGGGCAGTGAAGGGAATGGGCTTAATGATGGTTTGGTAGATCAGAAACAACAGCCTGTCTGGGTGTGTGGGGGCTGAGTTGGCAGAAGGGAAACACAGTGAGGGTGGAAGTACAACCTGAGCAAGGGGCTTGCTCTGTAGAGGTTAGAAGAGCTGGGAATCAAGCCCCAAAGTGGAGAGGCTGGACCTATGGGAGCCCCACTGATTTCTTTGTACAGTCTCCAGCCCAGCAGAGGACTTGGGGTTCATGTCCTAAAGGGAGGGGGTGTGTGGTGTGGGAAGTCTGTGGAAGGGCCAGACATGCAGCCTGAGCCCCCAAGGCAGGGGGCACCTGCCTCCCTCTGAACACGAACTGCATCCCTCAGGCCAGCTGACTGCCTAGGGGTGGCAGTGCTAATTGTGACCAACACATGTGATGCTCCCAAGAACTTGGGTTCACAACCTATTTCTGCTACACTTCAGCTGTGTGACCTTGAGCTAGCTGTTCACGCTCTCTCTGCCTCGGTTTCCTCATCTGTAAAGAAGGTTGGATTGCATCACTGACTCAATAGACCTGAGTTTGAGCAAGCTCCAGGGGTTGCTGATGGACAGGGAAGCCTGGCCTGCTGCAGTCCATGAGGTTGCAAAGAGTTGGACACGACAGTGACTGAACTGAACTGAAAAGCAGGAAAACTGGGTAGTCACCTCCTGGGGAGTAGCTGAGAGCATTTAAGGAAGTAATACTTGTGAAGCCTTTATCTCAGTGCCTGGCAATTAGCCTTGGCCATCAGTGTTATGGACTTCCCAGGTGATTCGCTGGTAAAGAACCCACCTGCCCATGCAGGAGACGCAGGAGATAAGAGTTAGATCCCTGGATCAGAAAGTTCCCCTGGAGGAGGCGTGGCAATCCACGCCAGTATTCTTGCCTGAAGAATTCCGTGGACAGAGGCGTCTGGCAGGCTACAGTTACTGGGATCACAAAGAGTCAGACATGACTTAGCAACTGAGCACACACACCTGAGCACACACATTAGCACCATTCCTCCCTGGATCTCTGAGTGAAGACGCCAGCCTGGCTCCTCTCCAATCCCATTCTGAAATTCACTCTGGGTGCTACTGCAAAAGCCTCGCTTTGCCTCCTAATTTGCACTTGCACAGTTTCTGACTCTCCCATACAAGCAAGACAGCATCACGGACTACACCTCTGGCTGGAACCTGCACTCCATGACAAACAAGCTGGGAAGTCTTGGGCCAGCCTCTGGGTCTCTTTGAGCTTTATTTTCATCCCACGTAAGTGCCGGACCAAATGAGCTCAAGGGTCCCTTCAAGCTCTGTAGTCACAAAACATGTTTTTCCTTAGAGTATAAAAGGTCTTCATTATATAAAGAAATAGAATTGGGGATAGGGGCAAGGGATGTGTTTTGCAGAAAACTGTTTCAGAACAGACAGAGGGTGGAGCCGAGTGTGTACTTATGCTCCTATGGTGAGGGCTTTGGGCAGGTGCTGAGACCAGATCCTGCATGAGATGAACCTCCCCTCCCAGCCCAGTGGCCACATGGACACGCACACCAGACAAGGTGGACATCTAAGCACAGACGCAGCCCTATTGCCAAAGACTCCTTCACTCTCAAAGCCCAGAGCCCACCGTTATCTCCCGAATCAGAGGCAGTCTGTCCCACGGGACTGAGGACTGGCCCTGCAAAAATCCAGGCTTCAGAAAACAAGCTCAGTCCCTGATTTTCCCACCTGAGAAGGTAGCTTTTCTGAACATGACCCAGCATGTTCAGAGCAGCCAGGATAAGAAAACACATCCGCCAAGAAGCAGCTCCATCCAGAAACGAGAAACGCTGTGCAAAATAAGATGCCACTTTGCAGATCAACCTGGCTGTGACCATTCTGCAGCAGACACCTCTTCCCATGTTCAGGTCAGAGATTCGTCCGACATTTATAAGTTTCACAGCCATGCGAGGCCTCCCCTCTGAGTGCTGCTAAAGTTCGGTGCAATAAAGTAGAAAGTAAGAACCGATCCTCCTGGAGATCGGGAGCAAGATGGCTTTGTATGTCATGGGACAGTGGCTGTATGGGCAGATCCTAGCTAAAAAAAAAAAGTGCTTTGTTTCCACACAACCCTGCAGAACAGGCTCTTCCAAACCCCCAGGAGATGCATACTAAAGTCCACATCACAAAATGCAGCAGCTGTTCCTCAGGCATCTGAGGAATTCGGTGACGCTGAGCTGGGATTGGGCTTAGGACACGCACCCATGGAGACGCACCTTGGACCAGGACTCAGTTCAATGTTCAGCATCCCAGGAGCTGCTTGAGAGGGTCTTGAATTAAATCATTACCAGTTCCCAGAAAAGCTCCCAGCATCCTTCATGGATGATGCATCCAACCACCCCCAGTGCGCACTTGGAGATCTGAAGTCCCGACCAAGGACAGGTGCAGCCTACAGACCCCTGTCTGCTGGACAGCGGGGAAGAAATGCGGTGCTCTCAGGGATCCCCCACTCAGCAGAAGGGCCAACAGGTCCGTATAGCAGGCCAAGTTTCACAGTGATTTCTGAGCTGAGTCTGGTTTCTAAAGACTGGTTTCTATCCGGAACTGGGTGTTTCCTGGGGGTGGAGTTGCAGCCACTGCAGCCGTGTCTTTGTAGTGAGTTGAGTGCCAAGCTGCTAACAGGGTCTCAGGTCATCGTGAACACAGGGAACTCGGCACCGGAGGGATGGGGGGGCTTTGGTTCACCCCAGTCTCTGCAGTATAAAGCACGAGAATGGGACTTGAGGAGGAGGGGGGGGCTCTTACAAGGGACTGACGGATGCCAGCAGCAAGGCCCCCCCTTGGAGCCCCCATCACCACCATCCTCTCCCAGGAGGCAGCTCACAAGGGTGGACTGAGACAGAGGCTGCCGCCTGGAATCTGACGGCAGGGGGTTCTCACCCTCGCTCTGGTGTCTGCCGGCTGTCATCCTTGAGACAGATCCCCATCCCTCTCTAAGCTGCTGTCTCCTTGTGTGTGAAGTGGCGACGGTGACACCCACCACTCCATGTGGATGCTCTCCCCTGACATGAGAAGATGCAGGTACACATCATTAGTGCCACAGGGTAGGTGCTCAAGAGATGGTGTCAGTTATGGCTTGGGTACCAAATGGGGCTTCATCCGTGGTGGCATTTACATTTAGATGGGGAAGGCTGCAAGACCTTGTGTTCTGCCTCTTCCTTCCTCGCTCCCTCCCTAACCTAGGGAGTCTCAGCCACACCATCAAAGATCTTTCAAAAGCCATCACCGCGGTGGTCCACAGGCACTTCTAGGTTCCCCTCAGTTATCTGGACACTCTTCTTGCAGAGAACCTTCCAGAGCCTGCCAATACTTCAGAACATCTCGCGGCCTGATGTGATGGGAGGCCACAATCTTCTTATAACGGCAGGTGGTGAACGGTAACCCTTCGGGGAAGAAAGTCTGCTCGGAGTGAAGTTCCTCCAGGCTGATCTTCAGTCTTTTCAGGCAGAGCCCCACAAAGACATCTTCCAGTTTAATGAAGGGCACGCTACTGGCAACACGATACACCTCACCCGCCACGTCGCTAGAGAAAACGTAGCCAGTGCCGGAGCAGAAGGGCGGGTACTTGTCCCATGGATATTCGTACTTACTGACAAACCACTTATTGAACCGTCTCCTGATGGGATACTCATTCAGTTTTAGGAAGCCGGTGAAAAATCGAGTTGTTCTGTTTTTCTTCAGGAGCAGTTCGGTCAGATAGTAGATATTGACAAACATGTCAGAGTCAGTTTTCATCACGAAAGTCGTCTGTGGACAAAAGCGGTAGATCCAATGCATCCCCATCATGGTCTTCAGGGTCAGATTGAAATAAACATCCGTGAAGTCCTTCTGGATAATATCACGAAACTTCTGGCTCTCCTTGGCCACTTCTCTTGAGATGTCTTTACTGGGAGAGGTTCCCAGGAGAAAGAATGTTTTTATCCGTTTTCCCTTTATGATCTTTTCTCTTCCCCACGTGCTCCGGATGACCAAGCGGACAAACCGCTGCTCATGAGATGAAGCCACCAGCAATACAAGAAAGGGGGGATCCTGCCCGCAATCTATATCTGGGAGCTGAAGGAAGTCCCCAAGTTCATTCTTGAAAATCACTGGTTCTCCTTTAAAAGGATTCAGATCCTCCAGGTTATAATACAGACAAAAGACTCCCAGGATCACCAGGGAAATATATACCCATCTCATCTTCATGTAAGCCATCTGAAAGGAAAACAACCAAATGGTTAGACCTCAAAAAAGCAGGAGTATAGCTTTGCCCTGGGTGGTTGAGATGGGGGATGAGATGAGACCCATGCTTCATGGCTCAAGTTTTAGAAACTCAGGAGTCTTGTTGCAGACACAAGTGGAGTAATGAGATTCCACAGGGAGGCAGAGATGAGTGACACCGTCTCTCACTCCCTGGTGGAAGATTGGGACCACAGGAATCAGGCAGTGGTCCTGGCTCCTTCATGGTGGGAGTCTCGGATCCCTGATCTAGAAGGACATGGAACCACATGGCTCACTAGGTCTGTCCTTCCAGTTCTGCCCTTCCCTGACTCCATAATGACATCTAGCTAGAGAACCTGCAAGGCTGGAAAGCACATGTCCTAGACCCAAATGTACAGACTCCTGGCACTCTTCTCTGACTGATTTGAGCACCATTTCACCACTCCCAGAAAGAAGCAAGACCAGTCTTCAATGTGCACAACTACCTTGGAATTCCATCCATGCAGAGCAGTGGCTTTTTTTTAATTTGGTTTTTTTTTTTTAAGGTTACTTTTTAAATCTCCTATTCTTTCATTGGGCTGCCCAGGTGGCACTAGTGGTAAAGAACCCAACTCCTGCCAGTGGTAAATAACTCCTGCCAATGCAGGAGATGTAAGAGACATGGGTTCGATCCCTGGGTGGGGAAGATCCCCTGGAAGAGGGCATGGCAACCCATTCCAGTATTCTTGCCTGGAGAATCCCATGGACAGAGAACTCTGGCGGGCTAAAATCCATATGGTCTCACAGAGTCAGACACGACTAAAGAGACTATACATGCACACATGTTCTTTTGCTCACCTATCTCTTTTATTCTCCACAAACTCAGGATCATCCATGTCAGCATTATAACATTAAGAAAGCAAATAACTCACCCTTTTCCTGGGTAAGATGAACCTCTTGTTTGAAAGCTAAGCCAAAGGGTAGATTCCAACAGCTGCCAGCATATGACATTCAGCACAATTAGGTCTTGGGCTTGGTTTGTTTGCCAGAAAATGATGATTCTCTGCCTCGGCAAGCCCTATGAGGAAAAAACCAAGAACAGCGTCATTCAAATTACTCATGCCTCAGCAGCAGTTCTTTACTATTTGCTGTGCTGAAGCATTTGCCATAGTGCCAATGCATTACTCATCAGTAGGACATTATTCCCCAGCCTCACTTTTCTCATCTGTAAAATGGGTCCAATCAAGACACATCCCACCACATGTTTGCTCTGTTGACAATAATAAGAGCATGCAAAAATCTGAAAATCCTTTTAGCCTAATGGGTTAGGACAACATTCCAGAACTTTTTGAGGAGACATAGCAGACAACTAAGTCAGTTACAGTCACATAATAGAGTCCATGGCTGATGTTTAAAGGCTTGACATAGGGAGGAAACACATCAATTCTCAACTCAGTGTCTGTGTTTTCAGAATATCATGCTGGATAAGAGGGGAAAAGGGCAAGAAAAGAAACCCACTGTGTGAAACAAAGGAAGGGTTGGTTATTTTGACACCAAGAGAGCACTTTGAAATTTCATTAAAGAAAAATCTGTTCCAAATACATTCCCCATAAAAGAAATGGAACAGCTAGCTGACTCTCTGGAGGTCAACTTAATCCAGCTCCTGTTCTCCTGGGTCCCCCATCAGCTGGAGCCCCCACCAACTTCAGAGAAATCACCCCAGGAGGCAAATGGACTTTGAGAATGATACTGAGCTGGTGCTGTAAGAGGCTAAGAAGTCTGTCCCTTTCTTCGTGAGACTGTACTTGCAGGGCTAGGATGTGTAGTCTATTTTGCCAGGGGAAGGGGGAAGGGAAGCCAAATTGCATTTTCTCCTGCCATGTGCTTTAGAAAGAAACATAAAAGCCAATGTAGGCAAAAGATGCTCTTTCTCAATTTTGCTAACTTTCTCGGACAAGTCTGCTCTTCCTCAGCGGTTGTCTCAATAGTAACCCTTGGTTCTCATCCTCCATCCTGTGCCCTTTCCTGGGATCCCCCATATGAATCTCAGTCCCCAGGAAGGGATGCTCAGCATCCAGGGGGCAGGATGAGCGCCACGCCTTACCATCCGATGGCCAAAGCTTGCAGGGGCTATTTGTTTTCCTGTGCAGTTGGAAGAATCTTCCGGCCTACAGTGCAGAGACCAAGAAGCATGCTCTCCAAACGTTCCACTCTGCACCCCCAATTACATCTGCATCTCTGATTGAGTATACGGCGTGTCACCAGGACCCAGAATCCAACCCTCCACTGGAGGACCCGAGGTTACGGCGCCTGGAGACAAAGGCATCAGAAGTCAGGGCTGGGAAGCCAAGGGGACCATCTGGAAAGTTAAGTTTAAGGGGGCTGGTGGGAGGACCACCTGCTGAAGGGAAAGATCTGGAATGGACAGCAGTGGTCCACTTGAGGCCAGAGACAGTGCCTGGGGCTGAAGCACACAACCAAGGGGCCTGTGACAGCGAAGGAAAGAGAACTATCCAGCCTGCTGGATAGGCCACGTGGAAGATGTGGTATTCAAGCTCATCCTTGAAGGGCAGGTGTGATGTGACAGGTGCAAACAGGGATGGGAATCCCAGCCCCAGGACTCCCAGAGGACAGTAAGCAGTCCAGAGGGCTGGGTTTCACCTTCAGCACACCTGCTCCAGAGCCGTCGTCCTCATACATCTGAGAAGACTCGCCTTCCCCCAGGCCACGGGAGAGCAGAAGGACAGTGCGGGGAAAGCAGAAAGAACAAGCGACGTGCAGCCTGGACGACCCAGAGGCTCTCAAACCCAGTGGGTGTAAGACTCTCCCAAGAGACTGGTTAAAAATGCAAGATCAAAGCTTCCATTCCTTTAAAAAAAATGAAATAATGCCATTTACACCAGTATCGCTGGACCTAGAGGTGAAGTGAAGTAAATCAGGAAGAGAAAAACAAATATCATCCAATATCACTAATATCTGGAATGTAAAATATGACACAAGTGAACTTGTCTATGACACAGCAACAGACTCATGGATGTAGAGAACAGACACAGAGTTCCCAAAGGGAAAGGGGCATAGGGGAAGCACAGACTGGAGTTTGGGACAAGCAGATGCTAACTATTACAGGAGGAGCAACCCCACATCCAAGGAGCTGCGGCTGCACGGGCACAGGAGGGCCGAGAGGAGCTACTCCACGTTCAAGGTCAGGAGGGGCGCCATGAGAAGACAGCCCTCGTCCAAGGTGAGGAGCAGCGGCTGCGCTTTGCTGGAGCAGCCGTGAAGAGATGCCCCACGTCCAAGGTAAGAGAAACCCAAGTACGACAGTAGGTGTTGTGAGAGGGCATCAGAGGGCAGACAGATTGAAACCATAATCACAGAAAACTGGCCAATCTCATCACAGGACCACAGTCTTGTCTAACTCAATGAAACTAAGCCATGCCTGTGAGGCCACCCAAGACGGCCGGGTCATGGTGGAGATGTCTGACAGAATGTGGTCCACTGGAGAAGGGAACGGCAAACCACTTCAGTATTCTTGACTTGAGAACCCCATGAACAGTATGAAAAGGCAAAATGGTAGGATACTGAAAGAGGAACTCCTCAGGTCAGTAGGTGCCCACTATGCTGCTGGAGATCAGTGAAGAAATAACTCCAGAAAGAATGAAGGGATGGAGCCAAAGCAAAAAAAACACCCAGTTGTGGATGTGACTGGTGATAGAAGCAAGGTCTGATGCTGTAAAGGGCAATGTTGCATAGGAACCTGGAATGTTAGGCCCATGAATCAAGGCAAATACAAAGTGGTCAAACAGGAGATGGCAAGAGTGAACGTTGACATTCTAGGAATCAGCAAACTAAGATGGACTGGAACGGGTGAATTTAACTCAGATGACCATTATATCTACTACTATGGGCAGGAATCCCTTAGAAGAAATGGAGTAGCCATCATGGTCAACAAAAGAGTCTGAAATGCAGTACTTGGATGCAATCTCAAAAACGACAGAAAGATCTCTGTTCGTTTCCAAGGCAAACCATTCAATATCACGGTAATGCCAAAGAATGCTCAAACTACCGCACAATTGCACTCACCTCACATGCTAGTAAAGTAATGCTCAAAATTCTCCAAGCCAGGCTTCAGCAATACATGAACCATGAACTTCCAGATGTTCAAGCTGGTTTTAGAAAAGGCAGAGGAACCAGAGATCAAATTGCCAACATTCACTGGATCATCAAAAAAGCAAGAGAGTTCTAGAAAAACATCTATTTCTGCTTTACTGACTATGCCAAAGCCTTTGACTGTGTGGATCACAATAAACTGTGGAAAATTCTGAAAGAGATGGGAATACCAGACCACCTGACCTGTCTCTTGAGAAACCTGTATGCAGGTCAGGAAGCAACAGTTAGAACTGGATATGGAACAACAGACTGGTTCCAAATAGGAAAAGGAGTACGTCAAGGCTGTATATTGTCATCGTGCTTATTTAACTTCTATGCAGAGTACATCATGAGAAACACTGGGCTGGAAGAAGCACAAGCAGAAATCATGATTGCCAGGAGAAAATATCAATAACCTCAAATATGCAGATGACATCACCCTTATGGCAGAAAGTGAAGAGGAACTAAAAGGCCTCTTGATGAAAGTGAAAGAGGAGAGTGAAAAAGTTGGCATAAAGCTCAACATTCAGAAAACTAAGATCATGGCATCTGGTCCCATCACTTCATGGCAAATAGATGGGGAGACAGTGGAAACAGTGAGAGACTTTATTTTGGGGGGCTCCAAAACTACTGCAGATGGCATTGCAGCCGTGAAATTAAAAGACGCTTACTCCTTGGAAAGAAAGATATGACCAACCTAGATAGCATATTTAAAAGCAGAGGCATTACTTTGTCAACAAAGGTCCATCTAGTCAAGGCTATTGTTTTTTCAGTAGTCATGTATGGATGTGAGAGTTGGACGGTGAAGAAAGCTGAGCGCCGAAGAATTGATGCTTTTGAACTGTGGTGTTATCGCTTCTCGGCCTTTTGGTTAAGATCAAGTGTGAACTGTGGTGTTGGAGAAGACTCTTGAGAGTCCCTTGGACTACAAGAAGATCCAATCAATCCATCCTAAAGGAGATCAGTCCTGGGTGTTCATTGGAAGGACTGATGTTGAAGCTGAAACTCCAATATTTTGGCCACCTCATGGGAATAGTTGACTCATTGGAAAAGACCCTAATGCTGGGAAGGATTGGGGGCAGGAAGAGAAGGGGATGACAGAGGATGAGATGGCTGGATGGCATCACCAACTCGATGGACATGGGTTTGGGTAAACTCTGGGAATTGGTGATGGAGAGGGAGACCTGGTGTGCTGCGATTCATGGGGTCACAAAGAGTCAGACACGACTGAGCAACTGAACTGAACTGAATTGAACTGAACTATTATATACAGAATGGATAAACAACAAGGTCCTATTGTATGGCACACGGAACTATATCCAATATCCTGTGATAAACTGTAATGGAAAAGAATACAAAAAAGAATGTATATACAGGTAAAGCTGAATCACTTCAATGGACAGTGGAAATTAACACAACATTGTAAATCAACTATATAAAACTATATTTATTTCAATAAAATAAATTGTTTTTAAAAAAAGGTTCCATCCCACACAGGCTCATATAAAGCAGGTCTGGGACCCAGACCATACTACTCTGCATTTTAGTATGTCCCAGGTGATTCCATTCTAGGCTGGCCCCTTTGAAAACACCAGAGGGCATCACTTGGATAAAGCTGTATGAATGAGACTCTGTACAACTGCCCCAAGCCCACGCTAGGCCACAGCTCTCAGTTCTCAGCCAGAGTCCAGCCTCGGCCCATTGGAGGAGAGCCGGGAGTCAGCATCTGAAGCTACGGGAGCAACACAGTTCTTGCAGGGCAATGACTGTGTGTCAGCTTGCCTGAGCCATGAGTTGCCTGGACATCTGGCCAGACATGCTGGTTGTGTCTGTGATGTTGTTTTTTGGATGATATGCATATTTGAATCAGGAGTCTGGATAAAGCAGATCTCCCTCCCTAATGTGGATGGAACCCCTCCACCCATCTCACCACACAGTGGAAGCTCAGAGTCTGAACCACTGGACTGCCAGGGAAGTCCCTTGAAAGGTTTTCTGTGTATTATGATGCTTTTTTAATGTCAAAACACCATAATAGAGAGAAAATTAAAAACAGGATTAACACAACCCCAGGAAGTCTGGGCTTTACTTTTTCTGCAAACTCTGAAGACTGGACGGCTGCTGGCCTGGAAGGCTGCTGTAACGTACCAGTTGGCCAGACATGAAAGGCAGGCTTCCAAATCAAAGTGTGTGGTTGCTATGATGATGCTACAATATTTCATTAATTGCCAAATCAGTATGCACTCCATTTTCCATTTTAGATCAGTTTAAGACGCTGCAGAGCAGATTCTTAAAAGTCCTCTTTTGTTAACTTCAGGCAGCCTGCTGGGATGGAAAGATGGAGGAATTTGGAAACAAAAGATCTTGTTCACATCAGGCTAGATCACAGGAGAGTGTTATTTGAGACAAAGTATTTAAATACTCCCCACTTGTGTCTATGTCTCCAACTGGGGAGAACTATGCCTGCCTCTCAATATAGTGGGAAACCATTAGATGCCTGGTGGCAATTACTTCTGTCATGACTTTTTGGGGGCTTACGGCAGCTCACTCCAAAATATGGGGCTTACGGCAGCTCACTCCAAAATATGGGGCTTACGGCAGCTCACTCCAAAATATGTTTCAATGGCACATGGATTATTTTGAATTCAGTTATTTAAGAAGCAGCCAATGCAAGGGACACTTTGACCCTCCTTTCTGTCCCCCCAAAATCAAAAAAATCTCTCATGTGAAAGGTGCCCTCTCTGAATTTGGAAGTAGAGAGACACCTTTTTCTCCAGAAATGAAGAATCTGGGGCAGAAAAGCTGATATAAACAAACCTTATTACTTCTTTAATTTACTACTCTTGCCCAGATGCTGTTTAGATTCTTCACTAAGGTAGCACTCAAAACTTGAGTTTCTTTATCTTGTCAACATCCCACAAGTCTATTATTTCTTTGTCTCAAAAGTTTAAAGGCTGCCTGCTTTGACCTCTTCTCAAGTCCCAATTCTATGAGATTTCCGTACATAGGGAGCAAAATTGTCTCTTTCTCTCCTGTTCATCTGCCGGGGTCCAGTTTTGCTAAGAGTACAACCACAAGAGCTCCAGATGGGTGGAGAGGGAAATGTCAGCCTCCTGACTTCTAACTGAAGCAGGATGGGGACACTCCACACTGTCACCTCAGTCCTCCCCTTTCCAGTCTGCCTTGCAAGGGGATTCTGTCACAACAAGCAGAGGGTGCCTACCCAGGGATGACCCCAGCCCGGAGGAGCGTGGGAAGAGTGGTCCAGGGATGCCCCAGAGCTCCACCCCTGGCTGGATGCGCACATCACAGGCCACAGCCCTGGAGGGTCTGAGAGTACCAGAGAGAAAACACAGCCTGGTGGGTTCAGAGGACAGTGGCCACCTCTTGGAGGGCCAGTGAGAGGGAGAGAACTGGGCCTCCTAACAGTTCTCTGTGGAAGTGAGTTCTTCCTGAAGCCAGCGGGAGCCACAAACATTTTTATATCATGGAAACTTTCAAGGCAGTTCATAAAACAAAAGATACAAGATAACCAAGGAAAACAAGTATATTGAAATAAATGTATCAAAATACTTTTTAAAGTGTACCAAAATAATACTCAGGCTTCCCTGAGGGCTCAATGATAAAGAATATGCCTGCATAGCAGGAGACACAGAAGACCTGGGTTCGAACCCTGGATAAGGAAGACCCAGCACAGCCAAAAATAAAATAAATAAATAAATAAAATTTTAAAAGAAATTTGGACACAGATAGGCGCACTGGAAGAACACCAAGTGAAGAAGAAGAAGAAGATGGTGGTGATATGTCTACAGACAGGGATCATCAAGGATTACCAGCAAGCAGATGGGGACAGACTCTCCCCACAGCCTCAGAAGGAACCAACCCTGCCCACACCTGACTGCAAATTTCCAGCTGCCAGCCCCGTGAGAAGATAAGCATCTGTCGACAGCCACACCATCCTGTCTCCTCGGATCCTGAGCCCTCGGTTTGCGGTACTTTGTTACCACAGCCCTAGGTAAAAAAAAAAGAAATTTTTTTTCCTTTTCAAGGTGCTGGACCTGCTCTGGTGCTCAGGGTCTTCTGTCATCACTGGTAGACAGGTTGTCACACCCGAACTGAGGGATGGTCATGCTTCAAAACCGTGATGGCCATGATCCCAGGAGAGGGAAGATGCGTGCATGCTCAGTCATGTCCAAATTTTGCGATCCCACAGACTGAAGTCTGCCAGCCTCCTCTGTCCATGGGATTCCACAGGCAAGAATACTAGAGTGGGTTGTGACTTCCTTCTCCAGGGGATCTTCCTGATCCAGGGATCGAACCCGAGTTTTCTGCATTGCAGGCAGATTCTTTACCACTGAGGCACCAGGGAAACAGGAGGAAAGACAGCAGTCATAGCTATTTGAAGCACTGGGTGACATCACCCCCACATTTCCAGTCCCTCTAAGAAGGTTTTAATACTTGTTTTTATCTGACCTCCCTCAAGGGCCTGGGCGCCAGGGCTGAGGTTGGGTGAAGTGGAAGCTTTGCACATTTTTACCACTTTTGGGGGGTAAAATATATTTTTCAGTTTCATGGGTGGGGGGAAGGGTGATGGTGGCTGACCATTTAAAAATTTTTTTCTATTTAACAAAATAAACCATCAACCCTATTTCAACCCCTCTCCCATTTCAGAAATGTTCAAAACCATCTGCTCTGGCTCCCTGTGCCAGCTCCGTGGAGGCCCCCCTCCCTTCCCCTGGGAGGCGTCCTTGGACTGTGGCCACGCACACCAGCTGCCTGTGATGCTGTGGGTCATCGCCGGGCCAGTGGCCGGAGTCTGGGCACAGAGGTGTTCAGAGGGCATCTGGGGCCTCCTCTTTGGGAGAAGGGAATTTGAACATCCAGACCCATGACAAATGGTTTCTTTCTCTGCCTTTCCCATCACCTCACGACCTCAACCAAGGACCGTGAACAAAAATCCCATTCACCATTCACCGCTCCTGTTGCTGGGATGCAGGAAATTATATTGGTGAAGTGTCCCCACTGACACAGCTCGTCCTCTATGGCTGACCAGCTAGGGCAGGAACACTTCCTACCTGAAGAACTTTCATGAGGGGGCTAGCCCGGAGCCCTCACACCCTGGATGCTTTCACTGCCTCAGAAAACCTCTTTTGAGTGTCTTCTCTGTGGAGGAGTGGCAGGGTCCAGAGACCTGGAGCTCAAGGATAAAGAAAGTAAACTTCTGAGGTGCTCACAGCCCTCAGGATGAGCATAGCTATAATGGACATGACACAACAAGGAGAACCTGCCTGTGAACCTGAAAGACCGTCCTTGACAGAACTTCCATCAGCCTTCTCCGAACCCCCTTCTCAGCAAGACCTCAGCCTTGGACTCCCGCGCCATCTTTGAGTCACCCAGCTTCATCAAGCATCCTGCTAAGTGGGTTTACCCAGAATCCCTCACCCTCAATATCTGGTCAAGGGCCTTCCCTGGTGGTCCAGTGGTTAAGAATCCACCTTGCAAGGCAGGGGACAGGGGTTCAATCCCCAGTTAGGGAACTAAGAACCCACACGACACGGGACAACTAAGCCTGGTTGCCACAACCAAGACCATGCACCGCCACGAAAGACCCCATATGACCTAATGAAGATTCTACATGCCACAACTGAAACCCAACACAAATAAGTTTTTTTATTATTATCTGGTCAAATTCCCTTCCCCCAAACTTGGGGCCCACCTTCGGCAATCATCCTGTCAAATTCAGTTTGGCCAGAATTCCTTGACCCCTAGTGTTTCCTCACAGTAATTCCCCAGCCACGAACCCACTCCACCCCCTCCAGCCTCCTCCTTGGCTGTAAATCCCTAGTTGTTGAGGCAGTACCCAGAGTTGAGCTCAGCTCTGCGGCAAGGTCAAGTTTCCCCTCCGACAGTACTTCTAGAATACAATCTGTTCTTGCTGTTTTATCTGCATCCCACTCTGGCTTTGTTTTCACAACACAGAGGAGAGAGGTCCTACCTGAGGATGCTCAGGATTGCTGCTCCAAGGAGGCGCACGGGCAGAGGCAGGAATCTAGGAAGGACAAAGGGGAAGCTTGGAAGTGAGGCTGGAGACCAGCACGGCCTTGAGGAGTCTGACTTTTCTGAGGACATCAGGGAGCTGGTCCAGAGCTTCTCTAGGCTTTATAAACTGCTGAGTCTGGGGTCCCGGGGTGGGGGGACCTCTCTCCCCATCCATAATACGACACAGAAGCCTCCCGCTTACTTTGAACATGGCAGCTCCAACCATCCCAAGTGGCTGAGAAAATAGAGCCCAGAGATTCACACCAATGATCTCTGGTCTCAGAACCAGCAGATGCTGAGCTTTGAGAACACATTTAGTCTCCAGTTCTGTTTTACAGTATTTAACTATTATCACAGAAAAGAAATGGCCAGAAGAAAGCCATGATTGTTAGTAAGTTAGCACTTAGCAACTTAAAATACACCAAGGCAGGATAATTTCACTGGTTAATAATAATGCATTATATGAATTGCCTGGCTAGAAAACTCACAGGCAAGATTGGAATCAAGACTGGAATCAAGATTGCCAGGAGAAACACCAGCTACATCAGATATGCAGATAATATCACTTTAATGGCAGAAAGTGAAGAGGAACTAAGGAACTTCTTGATGAAAGTGAAAGAGGAGAGTGAAAAAGTTGGCTTAAAAATCAACATTCAAAAAATGAAGATTATGGCATCTGGTCCCATCACTTCATGGCAAATAGATGGGGAAAAAGTGGAAACAGTGACAGATTTTATGATTTGGGGCTCCAAAAAGCACTGCAGATGGTGACCACAGCCATGAAATTAAAAGACACTTGCTCCTTGGAAGAAAAGCTATGACAAACCTAGACAGCAAGGTCTGTATAGTCCAAGCTATGTTTTTTCCCACTGGTCATGTACAGACGTGAGAGTTGGACCATAAAGAAGGCTGAGCGCTGAAGAATTAATGCTTTCCAACTATGGTGCTGGAGAAGACTCTTGAAAGTCCCCTGAACTGCAAGGAGATCAAACCAGTCAGTCTTAAAGGAAATCAACTCTGAATATTCATTGGAAGGACTGATGCTGAAGCTGAAGTTCCCATACTTTGGCCATCTGATGTGAAGAGCCAATTCACTGGAAAAGACCCTGATGCTGGGAAAGATTGAGGGTAGGAAGAGAAGGGGGTGACAGAGTATGAGATGGTTGGATGGCATCACTGATTCAATGGACATGAGTCTGAGCAAACTCCAGGAGATGGTGAAGGACAGAGAAGCCTGGAATGCTGCAGTTCACGGGGTCGCAATGAGTCGGACATGGCCGAACAACTGAACAGCAGCTATAATAATGCACATGTTGTATCTATTTGAACTTCTAATGGAACAAAAGGAGAAAAAATAAAGGTAATGAAGCCTGTTGCTGTTGGAATTTAAGTTGTTCAAAATAAATAGAATTCTATATGGTACTCCAGAAATAATGCTCTAATGGTAATTCCACCCCTCTCCCAACCCATACTGAGACAGAAGAAAAAAACAAGCTAGTTATTTCATATGTAGACTTTGAATATTAAAAGCACTAACAATTAGGATGTTCTAAAGATATTATTAGGACATGGATGAAATCCTAATGAAGAGTCGAGTGTGTTATTTCATTTAGGTAAAAGTGAACAAATAAGTTTAGGCAATGCAGCTAGTTTAAAAACAAAGGGGAAATGATATTTTATGAATTCATTCAATGTGTGAAAATTCAATGAAACTTGTAGTTATGGTATGTTTTTTTTTTCTGTACGCATATTGTTCTTTAAGGAAGTTATCTCTGAATTTTTTTTAAGGCATTTTAGGGCAGTCAGGCTGCCTTAATAGAACACCATTGACATGGAGGCTTAAACCACGGACATTTATTTTCTCACAGATCCCGCGGCTGGAGTCTGAGATCAGGCTGGCAGTAGGGCTGGGCTGTAGCAAAAGCCCTCTTCCTGGCTTGTGATGGCCAGTTTCTCCTTCTGTCCTCACGTGGCAGCGGTGAGAAAAGAGGGAGGAACGGAGGAGGGGGAGAGAGAGAGGCAGAGAGAATGCACCAAGTCTAAACCTAGTCACCTCCCAAAAGCCCCAACTCCGAACATTACCATATCATCACAGTAAGCGAAGTAAGTCAGAAAGAGAAAGACAAACAGTCTATGATACCACTTACACGTGGAACCTAAACTATGACACAAACAAACCCGCCTGTGAAACAGAATCAGGGACCTAAAGAACGGACTGGTGGCTGCCAAGTGGGAGGTGGGTAGGAGACGGGAGGAGTGGGAGGTAGGGATTAGCAGATGTGAACTTGTATTTATAGGATGAGTAAACAAGGTCCTACCATAGAGCACAGGGAACCATATCCAACATCCTGTGATAAATCATAATGGAAAAGACTATGAAAAAGAATATATCTGTGTGTATAACTGGGTCAATTGCTGCACAGCAGTAATTAACACAACACTGTAAATCAGCCATATTTCAATAAAAGAGAGACAGAGAAAAGATTGTCTTCATTTAGAGAATAGAGCACACACAGTAATTTTTGTTGTTGTTCAGTCACTCAGTTGTGTCTTTGTGACCCCATAGACACCAGACTTCCCTGTTCTTCACTGTCTCCCAGAGTTTGCTCAAACTCATGTCCATTGAGTTGGTGATACCATCCAACCATCTCATCCTCTGTTGACCCCTTCTCCTCCTACCCTCAATCTTTCCCAGCATCAGGGTCTTTTCCAATGAGTCGGCTCCTCCTCCAATGGCATCAGGTGACCAAAGGATGGTAGCTTCAGCCTCAGTCCTTTCAATGAATATTCTGGGCTGATTTTCTTTAAGATTGACTGGTTTGATCTCCTTGCTATACAAGGGATGCTCAAGAGTTTTCTCCAGCAGCACAGCTCAAAAGCATCAATTCTTTGGCACTCAGCCTTCTTTATGGCCCAACTCTCACATTCATACATGACTACTGGAAAGACCTTAGCTTTGACTATACAGACCTCTGTGGCAAAGTGACGTCTCTGCTTTTTAATACACTGTCTAGGTTTGTCATAGCTTTTCTTCCAAGGAGCAAGTGTCTTTTAATTTCTTGGCTGCAGACATACATAATAAACCATTGCTGTCCAGAGGCAACATTCAAAAGCCCAGGTCACTTGTCAATATAGCAGAGTGACTTTTTTCAGAAGCAGATAAATCTCTGGCAGAACAGCCTCTTGACTTACAGACCTGCCCCTCCACAGCACAAGCAGATAACCCTCAACCAGAAACTTCCTTTCAGTGTGAGCTGACTTTCTCACCATGGATTTCATCACTCAGCGGCTCATTCTCAAGCATGACAGCCAACAACCAAACAAATCTACAAGCAGACTGGGGAAAACTGAATCCAAACACAGGCAATCGCATCCACACAGGCAGGCCCACTCAGCCCATGTTACTTATGATTATCACCATCTGTCTTCCGCTGAAATGTCCTTTGAACTGTGAGCTATTTCAGGCCTTAGGCGTCACTGCAAGAAGTGTGGTAGGACAATCTGATTTCACAGTGGATGCTCTTATAACAAATGCATGATGTCTACCCAAGATGACCAATACTTCTTTAACTCCATCATCTTTTCCTCTACAGTAATCATATAGCTTCCTCCAGCCTATTGTTACTCACTGCTTGTCTTTAAGGAAGTGGGTAGATTCTACTGATGACCTGTGGCTAGGAAAGGAGCTCTGTTTTTCTAGCAAACATACAGAAAACCTCATGACCTCTGCGAGGCTTCCCTGGTGGCTCAGTGGTAAAGAACCTGTCTGCCAATGTAGGAGACACGGGTTCAATCCCTGGGTCAGGAAGATCTCCTGGAGAAGAGAACAGCAATCCACTCCAGTATTCTTGCCTGGGAAATCCCATGGACAGAAAGCCTGGCAGGCTACTCCAGTCCATGGGGTCGCAAAGAGTTGGACGTGACTTAGTGACTAAATGGGCTTCCCTGATAGCTCATTGGTAAAAAAAGATCTGCCTGCAATGTGGGAGACCCCAGTTCAATTCCTGGGTCAGGAAGATCCCCTGGAGAAGGGAAAGGCTATCCACTTCAGCATTCTGACCTGGAGAATTTCATGGAATTTATAGTCCATGGGGTTGCAAAGAGTCAGACAGGACTGAGCAATTTTCACTTTCTTTCTTCTTTTCTTTAGTAACTAAACAGCAGTAGAAATAGCATGACTTCTGCCCATTGAGTTCAAGATCATTTGGCCTGGCCTGAAGCAGACCCTGTCCCCAGAGTCTAGACAAAATGTTGAAGCCATGACACTTGGCCAAGAAATTCACTGACGGGGGAGAGTTAAGATCCCCTTTTTTTTATTCAAACACTGACCTACACAGTTGCCAAGAGACTTCATTCAAACTCTCAGATTTTCATTTACAAAAATCATCGTGAAGAGTAAACAGTAAACATTTGTGGAGAATTAGCAACTAGGAGGAAAGACTGAGCAAACATCTCTGCAGTCTTCTCAAGAAGGCAAATTTCCACATGACATGCTAGATACAAGTTTCCCAACTGCCACATGTATATAAATATTGTGCTGGTTATGAACATTCCTACTCAGACCCTAGTTCAGACCTTGTCAAGACCCTTCCATAGCAATATCTGTTAACCATCCTGTATTTCCAGGCCTTATAGAGTGCAGAAGCAAAGAAAATGAATGCCACTGCACAATATTCACTAATTTAAACTTGACCTTTCCTTACATTTTTAAACTTGGGATCACCTACCATAGTGGTGACAGGTATGCTGACAGGTATCACACATACTTTTTGGGAGTCCATTATTACCAAAGGACTTCCCTGGTGGCTCAGACAGTAAAGTGTGTGCCTACAATGCAGGATATCTGGGTTCGATACCTGGGTTGGGAAGATCCTCTGGAGAAGGAAATGGCAACCCACTCCAGTACTCTTGCCTGGAAAATCCAATGGACAGAGGAGCCTGGTAGGCTACAGTCCATGGGGTCGCAAAGAGTTGGACATGACTGAGCAACTTCACTAATTATAACCAAGGGGCCCAGGTATAAACACAGCTAGTCCTGTGATGGATGGAGCCACCTGTCTACATCTGCCTCCCCAAATACAGCAATCATGCAACCATTCCCCTGTTTACAGACTTAAAGGACTCAGTCTTTATCGGGTGGAGAGGGAGGTGGGAGGGGGGATCGGGATGGGGAATACGTGTAAATCTATGGCTGATTCATATCAATGTATGACAAAACCCACTGAAATGTAAAAAAAAGAAAAAAAAAAGCAATTATGCAACCATTCCCCTGTTTACAGACTTAAAGGACTCAGTCTTTTAATAGAAGAATTCAATAGCCAGTTCCCGTTGGGAATTTTGGGGTTAGGAAAAAAAATTAGCAAGGGAATGATGGGATATTCTGTCCACCTGCTACACTCCCAGGAACCCCAAACAACAGCACAACTGGAAGGGAATGGTGGGAGATGCACAAATATTTGCTGAATAAATCATCTGGGGGAAGTCTATGATCATAAAACAAAGGACACTTTTTTCCCTGCATCATTCCCTATCACTCTCCTCATTCCTTCCCCTCAAGGTGGACTCCCATTCACAGCTCACCCTGTTCTCATAATGTTTAAACATCTCTAAGTAGAAAGTGGGGCTTCCCAGGTGGTTTGAGGGGAAAAGAACTCACCTACCAATGCAGGAGACACAAGAGACGTGGGTTCAGTCCCCGGGTCAGGAAGATCCCCTGGAGACGGGAATGGCTACCCACTTCACTATTCATGCATGGAGAAATCTATGGACAGAGGAGCCTGGAGGGTTACAGTCCATGGGGTCTCAAAGAGTCAGACACAACTGAGCACACACACACAGTAGAAAATGTTCCTCTTCTGGGATCCAGGTTTCTGGCTGGGGACGGGGAAGGATATTGTGAATTTCTTCCTCATCAGTTCCAATGACAATACATATTGATAAAAGGAACACAAATGGTATTGTTTCTTTCTCTTGAGATAACAGCCACTACCTACATGAATTTCTGCTTTAAGTATGGTTGCAAAACAAAACTTCATTCCTCCCCTCAAAAAATGATTAAGGGACCTTATCTAAGTAACCTGACATCTTCTAGTAAGCCTCTTATTTTCTTGTTTCCAAATCAAGCTTCTGGAATAAATAGTCTCCACTCACCACTGTGGACAGTCTTATCCACCAATGAATTAATCTTCAGCACACTGTAATCTGCTTCTGCTCCTGTTGCTTATCTAAAAGCATTCTAGCAAAAGTCACCATTAACCTGCTTTGGGTCCGCAAACAGTTAACAGAGGAATACTGTCAGGCTATTCCTCTGACCCACTCTGCCAAGAATGCTGCCATTACCAACATGTTCCTTGAATGGAATTAAGGTCACAGTTCAGTTCAGTTCAGTTGCTCAGTCTTGTCCGACTCTTTGCAACCCCATGAACCGCAGCACACCAGGCCTCCCTGTCCATCACCAACTCCCAGAGTTTACCCAAACTTATGTCCATTGAGTCTGTGATGCCATCCAACCATCTCATCCTCTGTCGACCCCTTCTCCTCCTGCCCTCAATCTTTCCCAGCATCAGAGTCTTTTCCAATGAGTCAACTATTCACATGAGGTGGCCAAAGTATTGGAGTTTCAGCTTCAACATCAATCCTTCCAATGAATACCCAGGACTAATCTCCTTTAGGATGGACTGGTTGGATCTCCTTGCAGTCCAAGGGACTCTCAAGAGTCTTCTCCAACACCATGGTTCAAAAGCATCAATTCTTTGGCACTCAGCTTTCTTTATAGCCCAACTCTCACATCCATACATGACTACTGGAAAAACAATAGCCTTGACGAGACGGACCTTTGTTGACAAAGTAACGTCTCTGTTTTTTAATATGCTGTCTAGGTTGGTCATAACTTTCCTTCCAAGGAGTAAGTGTCTCTTAATTTCATGGCTGCTATCACCATCTGCAGTGATTTTGGAGCCCCCCCCAAAAAAAATAAAGTCTCTCATTGTTTCCATTGTTTCCATTGTTTCCCCATCTATTTGCCATGAAGTGATGGGACCAGATGCCATGATCTTAGTTTTCTGAATGTTGAGGTTTAATCCAACTTTTTCACTCTCCTCTTTCACTTTCATCAAGAGGCTCTTTAGTTCTTATTTACTTTCTGCCATAAGGATGGTGTCATCTGCATATCTGTGGTTATTGATATTTCTCCCGGCAATCTTGATTCCAGCTTGTGTTTCATCCAGCCCAGCATTTCTCATGGTATACTCTGCATAAGTTGAATAAACACAGTGACAATATACAGCCTTGATGTACTCCTTTCCCGATTTGGAACCAGTCTGTTGTTCCATGTCCAGTTCTAACTGTTGCTTCCTGACCTGCATACAAGTTTCTCAAGAGGCAGGTCAGGTGGTCTGGTATTCCCATCTCTTTCAGAATTTTCCACAGTTTATTGTGATCCACACAGTCGAAGGTTTTGGCATAGTCAATGAAGCAGATATAGATGCCTTTCTAGAACTCTCTTGTTTTTTCAATGATCCAGCAGATGTTGGCAATTTGATCTCTGGTCCCTCTGCCTTTTCTAAATCCAGCTTGAACATCTGGAAGTACACAGTTCACGTATTGCTGCCTGGCATGGAGAATTTTGAGCATTACTTTACTAGCGTGTGAGATGAGTGCAATTGTGCAGTAGTCTGAGCATTCTTTGGCATTGCCTTTCTTTGGGACTGGAATGATAACTGACCTTATCCAGTCCTGTGGCCACTGCTGAGTTTTCCAAATTTGCTGGCATATTGAGTGCAGCACTTTCACAGCGCCATCTTTTAGGATTTGAAATAGCTCAACTGGAATTCCATTACCTCCACTAGCTTTGTTTGTAGTGATGCTTCCTAAGGCCCACTTGACCTCACATTCCAGGATGTCTGGGTCTAGGTGAGTGATCACACCATCGTGATTATCTGGGTCGTGAAGATCTTTTTTGTACAGTTCTTCTGTCTATTCTTGCCACCTCTTCTTAATATCTTCTGCTTCTATCAGGTCCATACCATTTCTGTCCTTTATGAGCCACAGATGAGGGAAGAATTGAGAAATACTGAAAAAGGTAGAGAGCTGCCAGAACAGAAGAAAATCAACATGGAAGGTAAGAGGTGCCAGGATCAAAGAAAGGGGCAGGGAGGGTTGCAGACACAGTGGAGGATTTAGAGACCCAGAACCACAGCTACTGAGCCGTCATGCTACAACTACTGAGGTTCAGGCACCTAGAGCCTGAGCTCTGCAACAAAAGAAACCATGCAACTAAAGAAAGCCTGCATTCAGCAACAAAGACCCAACGCAGACAAAAATAAATAAATAAAAGGTTTCAGTAAAGCTTCTAAATGCCTTTTGGCTATCAAACTGCTGATATTTTCATATATATCAGATGAGACTGTAAAAGATATAGATAGTGTCAAGACTGAGTCACCGGAATTTCCCTGGTGGTCAAGTGGCTAAGACTCTGCTCCCAATGCAAGGGGCCTGGCTTCAATCCCTGGTCAGGGAATTAGATCTCACATGCTGCATCTGAGAGTTGCTCATCTGTTTCTTCTCTCAGCACTCTGAGTTTTCATTCTGACTCTCCTTTGTTAGCTCCTGTCCTCATCTTGCCCTTAAAATTGAGGTGTGCTCTTGACCCTCTCTTCTTACTTAACACAATCTCACTTATCCACTTCACTGGTTATACACAAAATCATCCCTCAATCCATATTGTCCTTTCACACTTTTCGATACATGCTCACTCAGTCACTAAGCTGTGTCAGACTCTTTTGCAACCCCATGGACTATAGCCCATCAGGCTCCTCTGTCCATGGGATATCCCAGGCAAGAATATTGGAGTGGGTTACCACTTTCTTCCCCAGGGGGGCCTTCCCGACCCAGGGATCAAACCCGAGTCTCTCGCATTTTCCACATTGGCAGGCAGATTCTTTACCACTGTGACATCTGGGAAGCCTGTTCCATACTCCAAATCAAAAAGCCTATGAACATCCATAAACGTATCAAATCCCACTCCTTTTTTCAGGCTTAAGGGTCTTTGAATCTGCCCACAAGAAGCAAACTCGAAACCATTTTCACTGCTTTATCTCACCAACGCTAGAATTAATCGCCTCCACTCCAGCCTCTATGTTGCGTGACTCTGAACTTTTCAAAACCACAAGTCCAACAGCATCATTCCAGCACCTAAAACTTTCCAGTGTCAATGGAATATCACTCACCCTTTTAAAAAGAATGCAATATTGCCATTTGCAGCAACACGGATGGACCCAGAGACTGTCATAATGAGTGAGGCAAGTCAGACAGAGAAGAACAAATGTCATATGATATCACTTACATGCAGAATCTAAAAAAAAAAATAATAATACACATGAACTTATTTACAAAACAGAAACAGACTCACAGACTTAGAAAACAAACTTATGGCTACCAAACTAAACATTCACTGCGTGTATAAACAAATATTACTATTAATGGTTTGAATTGTCTTTCCCCTAATCCATATGAAATTCTAACCCTCAGGACCCCAGAAAGTGGCTTGATGTGGAAATAGGGTCCCTGCAGATGTAACTACTTAAGATGAGCTCATACTGGAGCAGGGTGGTCCCTGATCCAATATGACTGGGGTCCTTAGTGAACAGAAAGTTGGACAAAGATGAGCACACACACACAGAGAACGTCGAATGACAGTGAAGACAGAGATCAGGGCGACGCTTCCATAAGCCAAGGAACATCAAAAGCTGTCATCAAAGCACCTGGAGCCCATTATACAGGGTGAAGCAAGTCAGAAAGCAAGAAACAAGTACTGCGTATTCACACATATATATGAAATCTAGAAAAATGGTACTGATGGTATTTGCAGGGCAGGAATAGAGACACAGACATAGAGAAAGGGCTTGTTCACAGGTGGAGAAAAGGGAAAGTGAGATGAATTGAGACAGTAGTACTGTCATGTATACACTACCAGTGACACACATAACTACCACAGACAGACATACACACCCACAGACACACACACACATCCACAGACACACATACACTGCCATTGACACACATACACACCCACAGACACACACACACCCACAGACAGACATACACTGCCATTGACACACATACACACCCACAGACACACACACACCCACAGACAGACATACACTGCCATTGACACACATACACACCCACAGACACACACACACCCACAGACAGACATACACTGCCATTGACACACATACACTACCACAGACACACACACACATCCACAGACACACATACACTATCACTGACACACACACACTACCACTGACACACACATATCCACAGACACACACACCCCCACTGACACACACACACTACCACTGACACACACATACTACCACGGATACACATACACTAACATTGACATACTTACACTACCATGTGTAAAATTTGATACCTGACTCCTCTGCCTTTTCTACAAGAACCAGAGATCAAATTGCCAGCATCCATTGGATCATAGAAAAAGCAAGGGAATTCCAAAACAACATCTACTTCTGCTTCATTGACTATGCTAAAGCCTTTGATTATGTGGACCACAACCAACTGTGGAAAATTCTTCAAGAGATGGGAGTACCAGACCACCTTACCTGCCTCCAGAGAAACTTGAATGCGGGCCAAGAAGCAACAGTTAGAACCGGACATAGAACAACGGACTAGTTCAAAATTGGGAAAGGAGTGCATCAAGGATGTATATTGTCACCTTGCTTGTTTAACTTCTATGCAGAGTGAAAATGAAAGTGTTAGTCACACTGTCATTTCTGACTCTTTGCAACCCATGAACTGTAGCCTGCCAGGCTCCTCTGTCCATGGGATTCTCCAACCAAGAATACTATACCACAGTGGGTTGCCATTCCCTTCTCCAGGGGATCTTCCCAACTCAAGGATTGAACTCTGATCTCCTGCATTGTAGGTGGATTCTTTACCATCTGAAACTCATATGAAATGCCAGGCTGGATGAATCACAAGCTGAAACCAAGATTTCTAAGAGAAATATCAACAACCTCAGATATGTAGATGATACCACCCTGATGGCAGAAATTGAAGAAGAACTAGAGAGCCTCTTTCTTGATGAGGGTGAAAGAGGAGAGTGAAAAACCTGGCTTAAAACTCAACGTTCAAAAAACAAAGATCATGGCATCCAGTCCCATCACTTCATGGTAAACAGATGGAGAAAAAGTGGAAACAGAGACAGACTTTATTTTCTTGGGCTCCAAATCACTGCAGACAGAGACTGCAGACACAAAATTAAAAGACACTTACTTCTTGGAAGAAAACCTATGACAAATCTAAACAGCATGTTAAACAGCAGAGACATCACTTTGCCAACAAAGGTCCATATAAGTCAAAGCTATGGTTTTTCCAATAGTCACATATGGATATGAGAGTTGGACCCTATATAAAGAAGACTGAGCACCAAAGAATGGATGCTTTCAAATTGTGGTGCTGGAGAAGACTCTTGAGAGTACCTTGGATGGCAAGGAGATCAAGCCAGTATACCCTAAAGGAAATCAACCCTGAATATTCATTGGAAGGACTGATGCTGAAGTTGAAGCTCCAATACTTTGGCCACCTGATACAAAGAGCTGACTCATTGGAAAAGACACTGATGCTGGGAAAGACTGAGGACAGAAAGAGAAAGAGGTGACAGAGGATGAGATGGTTGGATGTCATCACTGACTCAATGGACATGAGTTTGAGCAAACTCTAGGAAATAATGAAAGACAGGGAAGCCTGGCGTGCTGCAGTTCATGGGGTCGCAAAGAGACACACCACTTAGCAACTGAACGCTATGTGAAACAGATGGCTACTGGGAAGCTGCTAAATAAGACAGGGAGCCCAGCTCTGTGCTCTGTGATGACCTAGAAGGGTGTGATGGGGAATGGTGGGAGGGAAGCTCAAGAGGAAGAGGACCTATGTATACTCATAGCTGATTTACTTTGTTCTACAGCAGAAACCATCACAACATTGTAAATCAATTATCCTCCAATCAAAAAAAATTTTAAAGGAAAAATGAAAGGAGAGGCCTGGAGCAGATTTCCACCTCACAGGTCTCAAAACCAGTCCTATAGACAACTTGACCTCAGACTTCCAGCCTCCAAAGCTGTGAGACAAGCAATTTCTATTCTTTAAGATCCTCACTTCTGGTCCCTTGATATGTCAGCCCTAGAACACTTCAGCATTTACTAAGTGAATAAATGAATAAAATTACTCAAAGCAGTAATTGTCTGAATATCAGCAATGCACCTGTGCAAGCTTTGCTAAGCTGCAAACACAAGAGTAGGGTATTGGGCAGAATTCCGCCCACAAGCCATACTGCGTTTAGATCTGTCAGGGTAGACTTCCTCCTCTC
This sequence comes from Cervus canadensis, assembly GCF_019320065.1. NCBI lineage: Eukaryota > Metazoa > Chordata > Mammalia > Artiodactyla > Cervidae > Cervus > Cervus canadensis. The sequence continues at coordinate 17,379,999 of NC_057392.1, read as the reverse complement.
TCTATGAATATTTTGAAAGGAAAACAGTTTTTTCCATAATTTTTACCCACTAGGTTTTTTATTTCTGTTTAAAGAAAGCTCGAAAGGCAGGAACTGTAATTGAAGAGCAGACAGATGGTTACAACATTCAAGAGTCGAAAACAGATGGGAGTACTTCCATTCAGCTGTGTCCCCTCCTTTCTTAGTTTTTCCTGCCACATCTTACCTCTCCAGAACTGCCCCCCTTTCCTGAGAAATGGAGTATTTCCTGCTGTATCAATAAACAAGATTGTCACAGCCATCAGCAACTCTGGCCCTCCAAATGTGAATTTCTGAGCCGCGAGGGCACCCAGGAAGAACCATACCTATGATCTGGCAGCCCACCCACTCCCTAAGGCAGTACTGAGGAGCTATGCGGGGAGGGACACTCACACACACACACACACACACACACAAACAGGATATAGTCCCTTAAACAGCAAGGAGATTAAACCAGTCCATCCTAGAGGAAATCAACCCTGAATATTCATTGGAAGGACTGATGCTTAAGCTGAAAGTCCAATACTTTGGCCACCTGATACGAAGAGCCGACTCATTGGAAAAGAGACTGACGCTGGGAAAGGTTGAGGGCAGGAGGAGAAGGGGGTGATGGTTGGATGGCATCACTGACTCAATGGACATGTGTCTGAGCGCACTCCGGGAGATAGAAAAGGAAGCCTGGCATGCTGCAATCCATGGGGTTGCAGTCAGACCGACTGAGTTACAGAACAACAACTGACCGCAGACAGCTAAGATGCATATGAAAGGAAATGATTTCAGTGAGCCCAGACTCTTGCATCTTCCCATACAGAGAAAAGTGCTAAATTCCTTGAGATATCTGCTTTTCCTTAACTAACGATAATCTTTCGATGTTCAGACTACCTGCCCTTTGCTGCAAAACTTCTATATAACCTGGCTCCCCTCTTCACTTCCTTGGAACAGTTCTCTCAGAATCACTTGAAATGTTGTGTCCCAGGCTTGAAGTCCTAAAAACTCCCACCAAATAAAATGTAACTCTCACTTTCTAAGTTGTGACTATTTTTTTTAAGTTGACATTCCTCTGCCACCTCTAGGTCATCATAGCTTGTCAGTAAATCTACATAAACCACCTTTCCTGAAATGAAAAAGAAAATACTAACATGCAAACATCATCTCCTGGATCAAATGCCAGTCATTTCCTTGTGTCTTTCACGGTTTCTCCCTTGGAAACCTAGCACAGACACCGTGAATCAGTGGAAGAAAGAGAAATATGTGAGAGAGACATTTCACTGACCTAACTTACCGATTCCCAAGTAGTCCTGAATGACTCACTGCCTTGGGACATCGGGGAATGTGGCTAAGATTGCCCCGAAGGAATGAATAGAACCGAGTCCCACATGCTCAGGAAATTTCCCCTCAGACACTTGGGTTTCTAATGGATTCTGCTTCCAGCTCACTCACATTCACTTTGATCCAAATCTGGCTGAAAGTACACAGCTTCATTAAATATAACATTGGCAGGAAGACCATAGATTTTAATGTGAAATGATTCAAAGTGAAAATATGACACTTTGGAAAAGCTCATTAAAATTGTTAAACGCTGATGGGTTTGTTAGCTAGTCCTACTGTTCAACTTAACAACAGCTCTTCATTTTTTCACTCTGTGCTGGTTGTTACAGAACAGGCTGGAACCATTTTCCTATAAAAACCCAAGCTAGAAATGTGCCCTAAGAATTCTATTGAGAATATATATTTTATTTTAATAATAAAGGAAACAAAGCACAACAGTTGGAGATACAAGAACTCAAAATTTATACTAAAGTAAGTGAATTATAGAAGAAGGCAATGGCACCCCACTCCAGTACCCTTGCCTGGAAAATCCCATGGACGGAGGAGTCTGGTAGGCTGCAGTCCATGGGGTCGCTAAGAGTTGAACGCAACTGAGTGACTGACTCACTTTCACTTTTCACTTGCAGGCATTGGAGAAGGCAATGGCAACCCACTCCAGTGTTCTTGCCTGGAGAATCCCAGGGACGGGGGAGCCTGGTGGGCTGCCCTCTATGCGGTCGCACAGAGTCGGACACGACTGAAGCGACTTAGCAGCAGCAGCAGCAAGTGAATTATAAGCACTGTTTTCAAATCCTGCTCATTTTCATTTCAAACCAGCATTTCCATAATTATAACCACGCATATTTCTAAATAGCAATATAACTGTATACAGACTTAAGAGGAAAACAATGGACCATCATTGCAGCAATAAACTAAAACCAAGAAGTAACATTTAGTTTAACAACAAGAGAATTGCTACCCACTTCAGTATTCTTGCCTGGAAAATTGCATGGACAGGAGCCTGGCAGACTACAGTCCATGAGGTCACAAAGAGACAGATATGACTGAGCGACTAACATTTTTTAACAAGATCATCAAATCCCAGTCACTTAGAAATAAAGAAAATTAACTATGAGGTGAAAAGGAGATATTAAAGATGTAATGACAGGTTACTTATAAAACAAAAAAGAACACTAGATAACATCGTTTAGAACGTGTTCTAAGTTGCTTTCAGAGGCAAATGTTATTAGCCTTAAGTATTTCCATTATTAAAGAAAAGAAGGAAAGAAAAGGACTCAGCTCATAAAAGAATTTAGACAACAAATGAAAATCACAGAAAAGAGTGAGAATAAAACTAAAAGCAGGATTGAATTCATTCAAACATTAAAATGAGATATTATTGATAAATCACACACATCACCTCTTTGAAAGGAACTAAGCTCTAGCGTATCTAAGAAATATAGGAAGGGGGGCAGAGAAGAATAAAATGAGAAATGGAAAATGGGAAATGATACATATAAAAGACAATCAAGATGTTAACAGTTCTGTGTTTGGAACCCAAGGAACTGGGTCAAATCTTAAGTCAGTTACTTGCTAGTTACGAGACTCTAGGCATATCTACTTTCTTAAGCCTATTTTCTCTATAAATGAGAAATGGAAAATTTCTAAAAAGAGAAAATAATACTACATCCCTCCTAAAGTTTTTGCAAAAGTCAATAAAGTACCTCACAGTATAGGAACTAGTAAGCACCAGGCTCTATTCTAGACCATTCCTAAGACTTCCGTGACATTAATTTGCTTGATTTGTAAAGCCCCACCATCCCTTCTGACATTCACTCAGAATATAATCACTTAACATGGTCCTGTTTGGTGCATGGTGCAGGGTGACGCTTGTGAGTTCATCTTCAAAATAATGCAATTCAGGGACTGTCCTGGCAGTCCAGTAGTTAAGACTTTATCTTCCAATGCAGAGGGTGCAGATTTGATCTCCGGTCAGGTAGCTAAGATTCCACATGTCTCATGGCCACAAAAATAAAAATAAATAAATAAATAAATAATAATAATAATAAAGCAATATTGTAACAAATTCAACAAAGGCTTTATAAAGAAAGGCCTACATCAAAAAAATCTCAAAAATAAAAAAAATGGATTGGGAATAAAGACCTGCCCTCTGTAGTTGAAATAAAATTAAAAAAAAAAAAAAATGGAAATAGACTCACAGACAGAGAAAGCAAAAAAAAAAAATAAAATAAAATAAATGCAATTTATGGAAATAAGTGAAAGATCAAATTTGTTCAGGCTTTAAGTGGAACTGACATGGCTGTGTATGAGATGGTGAGGGGGCAGCTGACATGGAGTGTTTTGACAAGGATCAAAATGTCCTCCCCAAAATACATCTATACAGCAGTTTCATGCTACAAGAAGTCTCCTTTTAAAAGGTAGAGAGGTGACCTGGTGAGAATCTGCCTGCATAAAGGTGGACATTGAAATGACAAGAGCTAGACAATGTCTAGGAAAAGAACAATGAGAAGCAAAGAACAGAAGTTAGTAAACAAGAGTCAGGAGGGGAACAAACGGAGGTGAAAAGGGATTAACTGGACACACAAGGGGAAAATCAATTACATTCACCCCTCCATGTCTACGGGAGGCTGGGTCTAGCACCCCTGAGGACACCAAAATTCAAGGAAGCTCAAGTCTCTTATAAAATGGCAAAGTATTTACACATAATCTATGTACATCCTCCTGTATACTTTAAATCATCTAGAAATGATACATCTCTAATACAATCCAAGTGCTACATCAACACTGGCAGGTACAAGGCAACTTCAAGATTTGCTTTTAGATACTTTTCATATTTTCTCTTCCTGAATATTTTCTATCCACAGTTGGTTAAAGTCAAGGATACAGAGCCCCTGGTAAAGGATACTGGGACCAACTGAAATGTCCCAGTAGTGGCTAAAAATTACCACTTCCTGTGTGTGAACTACTGTGTCAAAGCAGGTTTCATGTGATATTCATTCTGTGCTCATCACACATCTCCAAGGTGGGTGTTAATGATCTCCTTCACTGAGGGGAATTCCACAGAATGAAGTCACCAGCCTGGGTCCGAGAGCGAGTTCATGATCAAAGCTGGCACCTGCACCCAGGCAAAGGCCCATAGTTCTAAACCCCACTGCTCACTCCCTTCACAGAGAAGTGTCCCAGGGACCAAAGGAGGCTCAAGAAGGAAGAAATCATCATTAGTGTCAATCCTACAAAAAAAAAAAAATGTGGAGTCAGAAGCTCCTGGACTTCCCATATGCAAATTCAGTGGAGGAATTGTGGCTAAAATCAGAAAGCATATGACAATCCTTAGGAAGAAAAAGAAAGCAACATGAGACAGCTGGCTTAAGTAAAACTCTCCATCCAAGGAACCAACGGTTAAAAAGACAAGAGTCCAAACAAGGGATGTGGGAAGGGAAGAGAAGGAATGGATCTGTTGGGTCAACTCTGAGAACAGGACAAACTAGGACAGCAATAAATAATAAGTGATGGGGAACTATGATGGAGAGAGAAAAGCAGAAAATAAATAAAGTGCCAGTCAGTATCTTTCCCCAAAGTAAAGTTCATGACAGTAAAAATATCTTCAGTTCAGTTCACTCAGTCGTGTCCGACTCTTTGCGACCCCATGAATCGCAGCACGCCAGGCCTCCCTGTCCATCACAAAATCCCAGAGTTTACTCAAACTCATGCCCATCGAGTCGGTGATGACATCCAGCCATCTCATCCTCTGTTGTCCTCTTCTCCTCCTGCCCCCAATCCCTCCCAGCATCAGGGTCTTTTCCAATGAGTCAACTCTTCACATGAGGTGGCCAAAGTATTGAAGTTTCAGCTTCAGCATCAGTCCTTCCAATGAACACTGAGGACTTATCTCCTTCAGGATGGACTGGTTGGAGCTCCTTGAAGTCCAAGGGACTCTCAAGAGTCTTCTCCAACACCACAGTTCAAAAGCATCAATTTTTCGGCGCTCAGCTTTCTTCACAGTCCAAATCTCACATCCATACATGACCACTGGAAAAACCATAGCCTTGACCAGACGGACCTTTGTTGCCAAAGTAATGTCTCTGCTTTTCAATATGCTATCTAGGTTGGTCATAACTTTCCTTCCAAGGAGTAAGCATCTTTTAATTTCATGGCTGCAGTCACCATCCGCAGTGATTTTGGAGTCCAAAAAAATAAAGTCTGACACTGTTTCCACTGTCTCCCCATCTATTTCCCATGAGGTGATGGGACCAGATGCCATGATCTTAGTTTTCTGAATGTTGAGCTTTAAGCCAACTTTTTCACTCTCCTCTTTCACTTTCATCAAGAGGCTTTTTAGTTCCTCTTCACTCTTCCTCTTTCATTTAAAAAGTATACCTTAGTTATGTCGAGAATTTGTCAATACTGAATAACCCAGTTTCATATTTTTTCAAATCAGGTACATTGAAAGTTTAAATCATTTTATTTTTGTCAAGGTTTTTTTTTTCTTTTTTTCCATTTATTTATATTAGTTGGAGGCTAATTGCTTTACAATATTGTAGCAGTTTTTGCCATACATTGACAAGAATCAGCCATGGATTTACATGTGTTCCCCATCCTGATCCCCCCTCCCGCATCCTTCTTGAATGTTGAGTTTTAAGCCAGCTTTTTCACTCTCCTCTTTCACCTTTATCAATATGGGACACAAAAATGGCACAGAAATGGACCAAATATGTGATTAAATTTAATTAATTTATATCCTTGTAAAGAACTAATTTTTCATGTCTGCAAAGTTATAACCAAACTCTAGAAACAGTTGAAAAATAAAGGAGAGCAGTTGTTTGATAATTAAAGTGTGCTAAGGTCCTCGTCATGATAGAGAAATTGACAAAAAATGCTGAAAAACTTTAAATTATATATGGTTAAAATGCTTCACTGAAAAGACCCTGATGCTGGGAAACATTGAGGGCAGGAGGAGAAGGGGGTGACAAAAAATGAGATAGTTGGATGGCATCACCTACTCGATGGATGTGAGTGTGAGCAAATTCCAGGAGATAGTGAAGGACAGGAAAACCTGGGGTGCTACAGTCCATGGAGTCACAAAGAGTCAGACACGACTGAGCAACTAAACAACAAAAACAGACCCAACTGTTTCCTCCCACAAACAGCTCTAACCCCAATTTGACCGGGGCTTTTAGAAGGTCATTAAGAATAAATGAGGTCATAGGGTGGGATTCTAATGCAACAGGATAATCTTTTGAGAAGAGGAAGGGCAAGATCTCACTCTCTTGTGAGGACACAGCCACAAGTCTGCCATCTGAAAGCTAGGAAGAGGGTTCTCATGAGAACCCAACTCTGCTGACACCATGATATCCCACTTCCAGCCTCCAGAACTGTGAGAAAATACATTTCTGTTGTTTAAGGCACCCAGTCTATGGCATTTTTGCTATGGCAGCCTGAGCAGATCAAAATAACCAATAAAAGAGAAGAGACAGCCTGGAAATCTACATGCATACACAGAGAAATGGTATCACAAATCACCAAGGAAAGGACTTGACTACTGAATGAATGATCTGGGGCTAGTGATAATTCAAATGGAAAACTTAAATTTGAAACCCTAGCTCACAACATACTGTCAACTACAAATTGCCACTCGCCAAGGGCATTTGCCATCTGCCTCTGAAGAGACTGAATCCACGCTGCTGCAGCTGTTGGCCTTCAATAGGTCCTGAAGGGAGTTCAGGGTGGAGAACGAGGCACTTTGTGCTCCAGGAAAACTGGTGGAACAGCTTTTTAGATAGATATTTTCAGGACCTGATTTCATGGCCCCAATCCCTGTACCTCCTCATATCTAGAAAAGCACTAAATCCCTTCATGGTGACATCAGCTACTCAAGACTAACAGAAAACCTTTTGTAAGATAAGTGCTTTAATGCATCGAATTTCCCCTTCACCAAAATCACGTATACTGACCTTCCACCACTACCTTTTTGGAGCAGTTTCTCAGCTCTCTGAGGGGCTGTCTCCCAGGCTGCAGTCCTCATTTCTGCCCCCAAATAAAACTTAACCCCCAGCTCTTACGTAGTGTATCTTTTTTAAGTCGACAACAGCAAAAGTTAATTCAAGAAGAATTAAAAATCTGAACATGAAAAGCAAGAAGTAAAGATGATTAGAAGAAAATATACAAGGCTATTGGTAAAAAGTGGGGAAAATTTTAAGACAGAAAAAAAAAAAGCACAAACCATAAATGAAAATTAGCAAATTAAAAATGAAAAAATATAAGCCATAGGCTAGTAGTAGATATTTACAATGTATATTACTGACATGAAGGATCTAGAATGTGTGAAAAAGACTTCTTTAGATCAAAAAGATACTCCCACATGAAAAATGAGCAAAAGACATAAACAGACCATTCATAGACGAGTCATTACATATATATGTATACATACACATTTTTATTATTACATATATATATATATATATATATATACACACACACATATATATATGAAAAGATGCTCTACTAGAATCAGGCAAATGCACATTAAAACAGAGATGTTATTTAGATAGCCAGTGGGAATTTGCTGCATGCTCAGGGAACTCAAACCCAGGCTCTGTCACAACCTACAGGGGTAGGAAGTGGGAGGGAAGTTCAAGAGGGAGGGGACATATGTATACCTATGGCTGATTCAAGTGGACAGATGGCAGAAACCAACACAATACTGTAAAGCAAGTATCCTTCAATTAAAAATAATGTTTTTAAATCAGCATAAAAAAAACTATACTATTTCACACCCATCAAATTAACAAAAATTTTAAAGTCCATGATTCAGCAATTCCACTCCTGGGCATATATCTAGACTAAACTATAATTCAAAGATACATGTATCTCATATGTTCATAAAAGTCCAATAATTCTAAGCAATGAGGAGGCTACAGAGAAACAGAAACTGTACACTGAGTCGGTGGGGGCATAAATTAGTACAACCACCTTAGAAAGATGGAGTTAACATGCCTTTTTATCCATTTACTCTTTGCTAGAAATGTACTCTAAAGGGAACACACCTGTGTGCAAAAGGAGACACAAACATACAAGAATGCTGTTGTCATATTGTGAATTTCCAAGAACTTTCCAAGAAACTTTGAATAAAATGACAGGAAAAACAGATACTAAATCCACCAATCATTACATCATGATTAGTCACAACTCCAGCTACACCATTAAAAAATAACTAAGCTCGTAGAATCCGGTCCCATCACTTCATGGCAGATATAAAGGGAAAAAGTAAAAGCAGTGACAGATTTTCTTTTCTTGGGCTCCAAAATCACTGCAGATGGTGACTGTAACCATGAAATTAGACGATGCCTGCTTCTTGGAAAGAAAGGCATGACAAACCGAGACGGCATATTAAAAAGCAAAGACATCACTTGCTGACAAAGGTTCATATAGTCAAAGCTATAGTTTTTCCAGTAGTCATGTATGGATGTGAGAGTTGGACCATAAAGAAGGCTGAGTGCCAAGGAACTGATGCTTTTGGATTATGGTACTGGAGAAGACTCTTGAGAGTCCCTTGGACTGCAAGATCAAACTGGTCAATCCTAAAGAATCAACACTGAATATTCATTGGAGGGACTGAAGCTGAAGCTGAAGCTCCAACACTTTGGTCGCCTAATGTGAAGAGTCAACTCACTAGGAAAAACTCCTAAGTTGGGAAAGACTGAAGGTCAAAGGAGAAGAGAATGGCAGAGGATGAGATGGTTAGTAACATCACCAACTCAATGGACATGAACTTGAGCAAACCCTGGGAGGCAGTGAAGGACAGGGAAGCCTGGCGTGATTCAGTCCATGGGGTCGCAAAGAGTCGGACACGACTTATGCCTCAACAACAACAACCAGCTAGACCTTCTCCTCCTTCATCTCCTCAGGCAACAGAAAAGCAGACAAAGCATGATGTCCAGGATGCAAACTGAAGCTCAGACAAGAAAACACTTCTCACACAAGGACAGAAGCCATCAAGGACAAGTGACAAGGACAGCTGAACCTGCCCTTCTTAAATATACTTGACATAAAAAGAAATGGCAGAGCAAATACACACCACTATGACAAAAGTAAAGAAGGAAAACCAAGTGCAGAAGCCAGCCTGGAAGGAAATATCCTCCCAGAAATGGGTGAGAAGTTCTCACACAGGTCCTGGTGATAGCCAACACAAGAGAAGTGCCTCTGGGTGGCTATTTCTCCACCTTTGATTCCATCTCTAGGTCAAGCATTTTTTGCCTTAAGCCTGATTTGGAATATTTCATTAGAAACTGGAATGATTAGTACTTTTCAACTCTTTTAAAGCTGTCTGTGGAACATCCCTGGTCCAGTGGTTAAGGCTCTGCACTCTCCATGCAGGGGGCATGGGTTCAATCCCTGGTCAAGGAACTAAGACCCTGTATGACTCAAGGTGTGGCCAAAACATTTTAAAAAATTAAGCTATCTCTGTCCTACCACTCACTTCAAGCTTTAAAAGTGTTGACCACACTCTAAGCTACAAAAAGAAAAAAGTTCTTCCAATAAATGATCCACTATGAAAAATTAAGAACATAAAATCAGCAAAACAAGAAAGAAAACATGAGAGGACAAGGCAGAGAAAGGAGATTACAAAGGGAAACTACAGAATTCAGGAAACATCCTGAGAGCAAAACACCTCTACAAAACTCATAAATAAATTAGAAGTGGTGAGAAATAGCATAGACAGAGTTGAAAACTTAAATAGTAATGCCCAGGAATGGCTTGAAATAATTACAGAGAGTCAGAAGTTAAATTAAAGGGTTTAGAGACAAAAACTGAGACGTCAAATTAAATACTACAGCCCTGACATTAGTTATTTTATTCCAGCAATTTCTACCACTGCTCAAAATAGTTTGGGCACCTTTGGGGGACAATTGCTTTTATTTTTTATTTATTTTTTTATTTTTTTTTAATTTATTTTTTCAGTGGGTTGTGTCATACATTGACATGAATCAGCAATAGATTTACACGTATTCCCCATCCCGATCCCCCTTCCCACCTCCCTCTCCACCCGATCCCTCTGGGTCTTCCCAGTGCACCAGGTTCGAGCACTTGTCTCATGCATCCCACCTGGGCTGGTGATCTGTTTCACCATAGATAGTATACATGCTGTTCTTTCGCAACATCCCACCCTCACCTTCTCCCACAGAGTTCAAAAGTCTGTTCTGTACTTCTGTGTCTCTTTTTCTGTTTTGCATATAGGGTTGTCGTTACCATCTTTCTAAATTCCATATATATGTGTTAGTATGCTGTAATGTTCTTTATCTTTCTGGCTTACTTCACTCTGTATAATGGGTTAGGGATTGCTTTTAAAACCAAGGTGGTTTTTTTTTTTTTAACTTAATAAAAGAAAACTAGCTTTGTTACTTTATTTTCATTTCTCATTCTTGACCCTCAACAATTGTATACAACATGGTTAAAGGCTTGGCCCATAAAAGGCAAATAACAGTAACAGCTGTAACTTCTATAACACGTATTACATAATGGCACTATTGTAAAACTTTACACTATGAAACCATTTAATCTCATAACCATCCCCCAAGGAAATAAATACCATTATTATCTCCCATCTCAATAGAGTAAAGTGCAAGTGTTAGTTGCTCAGGCGTGTCGGATTCTTTGTGACCCCATGGACTGTAGCTCGCCAGGCTACTCTGTCCAGGGTATTCTCCAGGCAAGAATACTGGAGCGGGTAGCCACTCCCTTCTCCAGGGGATCTTCCCAACCCAGGGATGGAACCCAGGTCTCCTGCATTGCAGGCAGAATCTTTACCGTCTGAGCCAGCAGGGAAGCCACTGAGGAAAGTGAGCAGAAAGAAATGAAGTAACTTGCCCAAGATCACTAAACAAGTACCTGATGCAGCTGGGATGTGAACTCAGGCACCTGGGTCCAGCATTCAAAACCTTTCTCCCTCCACGAATGTGTGAATAAATGGCCAGCTGCTTCCTTTACCTGGCTTTGTCCCACTCCACTTCTTACTCTCTTTCTTCTACTGAGGCTATGAGAAACCATTCAAAATCAGCTATAAAAATTCTGGTTGATGTCTTCTTTCAAGTGCATCTCATTCCACAATACCCATATCTCCTAATTTGGTTTTCTTTTTTTTTTTTTTTTCATTTATTTTTATTAGTTGGAGGCTAATTACTTTACAATATTGTAGTGGTTTTTGTCATACATTGACATGAATCAGTCATGGATTTACATGTATTCCCCAACCCGATCCCCCCTCCCACCTCCCTCTCTACCTGATCCCTCTGGGTCTTCCCAGTGCACCAGGCCGGAGCACTTGTCTCATGCATCCAACCTGGGCTGGTGATCTGTTTCACCCAAGGAAGGTCACACTTGTTGTCAAAATGTCTAGAAGCCACCTTACCCATCCCTTCCCCTTGCCTCTTCAGACACAGGTTCAGTTCCTTAATGAGTGAGGTCTTGTCAAAACCCACAAGAGGCCAGTCACAGAAGCAAGCTCAGGCCAAGAGCAAAGGAGAAGAGTCTAGGAAGGCTGAAAGAAGCCCCTACCCATTCAGGGGGCTTTCCTGGAGGTGGGGAGCAGTCACAGAGGAGGTCAACAGAGCACCACAGGAGGTAACACACCAGGCATCACCCAAAAGCACCAGTCGGGGGTGGGGTGGCAGTAGACCAAAACAAGGATTCTACACAACAAAGTCAGTGCGCTCCTGACTGGTACTGACAGTTATATTCAGAGGGGTAGGAATGAGGTAGTTCAAAGTCTCCAGGTTCATCTTAGGCAGCCTCCCAGGCATCTGGGGAGAGAGGCTGACCAGGGTCAAGCCGAGTTTCAAGGCCATTGGAACCTAGATCCGCGACAAGGATCTACCTTCTGGCAGAGAACCAAGTGAAAATTTGATCGGAAGCCGGGTCAAAATAGACAAGCATCCTGAGAAACAAAGGACTCTCCTGGGACACCAGCGCCTGGCTTGAAGTCCAAGTCCAAGTCCATGCCCAGGTAGGCAGCAGCGGAGCCCCTGACTCCCTTCCAGAATTGGTCTGAACTGACCTGAGTCTGCACCTGTCCACTGCCTGCAGATGAGCAAGCAGGACTGAGGAAGGAGGGTTGCACACTGGTCTGTTCATGAAAGGATGAACCTGTCACCCCCACAAGGAAGCCTGGGACAGGCATGTAGCCTCTCAGAAAATCAGACATAAATTGTGATCCTTGTTTATTCAAAAGAGGAGAGTGAAAAAGTTGGCTTAAAGCTCAACATTCAGAAAACTAAGATCATGGCATCTGGTCCCATCACTTCATGGGAAATAGATGGGGAAACAGTGGAAACAGTGGCTGACTTTATTTGTCTGGGCTCCAAAATCATTGCAGATGGTGATTGCAGCCATGAAATTAAAAGACGCTGACTCCTTGGAAGGAAAGTTATGGCCAACTTAGACAGCATATGAAAAAGCAGAGACATTACTTTACCAACAAAGGTCCATTTAGTTAAGGCTATGGTTTTTCCAGTAGTCATGTAGAGATGTGAGAGTTGGACTATAAAGAAAGCTGAGCACAGAAGAATTGATGCTTTTGAACTTTGTGTTGGAGAAGACTCTTGAGAGTCCCTTGGACTGCAAGGAGCTCCAACCAGTCCATCCTAAAGGAGATCAGTCCTGGGTGTTCATTGGAAGGGCTGATGTTGAAGCTGAAACTCCAATACTTTGGCCACCTGATGCGAAGAGCTGACTCATTGGAAAAGACCGTGATGCTGGGAAAGATTGAGGGCAGGAGGAGAAGTGGACAACAGAGGATGAGATGGTTGGATGGCATCACCGACCCAATGGACATGGGTTTGGGTGGACTCTGGGAGTTGGTGATAGACAGGGAGGCCTAGCAGACTGCAGTTCATGGGGTCGCAAACAGTCGGACACGACTGAGTGACTGAACTGAACTGTTTATTCAAAACATCTACTGAGGAATCCTACAGAAGAAAGGGTGCCCATGTGTGGAAGACTCTTTCCAAAGACAGCACTGTCCTTGTCAATTTTTTAAGGTAACAATTTAGTGAAATATCTTTATACTCAAGTTGCATTTGTAGGAGTTATATGTCAATGGACCTCATATTGAAATCCTCTTTGCACATATCAGGGCTTAATTTTACCTAACAAAGGAACAACTTAAGATGAACTGACTTGAGAAGAGAGAAAAAATGAAAAGACATAGAAAAGAGATCTTAATAGATTATGCACCCATTCCTTAAAAGGAAGATTTGGGAGAGAGATTTATTTTTCCCTTGTATTGATAACATTCTCAGGACGTATTTCTCTTATAACCTTGTAACTTTTGAGCATCTTCACTCATTCTGTACCCCTCTACCCCAGTAGTAGGAATTCCTAATAATGTACTTTCACAACCTCGAGAAATTCCACCGAAATAGCACCTGCAAAAATGGTGTATACTAAGAAACTGTGTTAATGATTATCTTTCATGCTTTTCTTAGAATAATTGCCTTGTTACAAACCCCAAGGCCAGACCCAGAAGGGATCATGACTGGGATCATGAAAGCATGGACCTTGGAACACCGGGTCCGCAACAGGCATGAACACTGCCTACGCACTTGTTGACTGTTCCTGAGACTAGCCCGGAAGGGAATGGCCTCGGGTAAAAACAAGGAGATCTGGACCATGTCAGCGTAGCGTCTTGAGAAAGATAAGATCAAAGAAAGTCTTGTAGCCTGCAATTAGGGATAAAAGCTGGACTCAGAGTGGCCTCTGCGCCTCAGTCCAATAGAGACTGCAGGTCCCCTGACCCACTGCACCAGATTTCATGTTCTGTCTTCATTCTTATCGCTCGCTCCCGGACCATTAGGGCAATGCCCCCCAACCCCACCTCCACCCCCTACTCTCGCAGCCTCTGATCACTGCCATCTGTTCTCTGTATCTCTGGTTTTTCAGTTTGGGGGAGGTTTTTGTTTGTTTGTTTTAGATTCCACACATAAGTAAGATCATACAGTGTTTGTCTTTGTCTGACTTATTTCACTTAAAGGAAAATACAAAATGCTCTCCTTGGAAACAATTTGCCTCTTACATGTAGCTGTTTAAGAAGAAACACCAGGGCTTCCCTGGTGGCTGGGTGGTCACCTGTCAACACAGGAGACACAGGTTTGATCCCTGGTCAGGGAAGATCCCACATGCCCCAAGTAAGCCTGTACGGCAGTATGCCGTAACAACTGAGCTTGTGCTCTAGGGCCTGGGAGCTACAACTACTGAAGGCTGTGTGCCTAGAGTCCGTGCTCCGAAACAAGAGAAGCCACAGCAACGAGAAGCCTTCACACCACAGAGAAGAGGAGTCCCTGCCACAACTAGAGAAAGCCCACCCGCAGAAACAAAGACCCAGCAGAGCCAAAAATAAATAGATAATTAGCTAAAAAACAAAAATAAAAACCCATCCGTTTATTAAAAAAAAAAAAAAGGAGGAAACGCCATAAAAGATGGCCATCTACCATACTCTGTAACTTAACTGAAATATTCTGTTACATATAAGGATGGTCAGAACCAGCATGCATTTAACGATAAATGTGACTCTAAGAATTTCCTGTCTATAAGACACTCTACACAGTAGCCGTGCCCCACCACCAGTGCTCACTAGAATATGACACTTTCCCCAGATCCCTATCTTCATTAAATTCTACTCCTCCAACTCAAGATGCAGGGCCAGAAACAGTAAATGAGGGAGACAAGGGGATGGGAGGTACTACTAATTATTCACAAAAGGCAAATACATAACAAAGACTTTTTTTAAGTTTGTCACGCTAATATAAAGAGAAAGCGAAAAATAACTTCACAGTATCTGATTACTGGTGATTTGGAAAGGGTTTTGGAAGCTGTATTTATCCCCAACATGTCAGATACCAAAACAAACAAAGAAAGTGAAACAGAAATAGGATTCTTTAAAAAGTTAGGTGCAATGTTTACCATGCATAACACACACACACACACATGACTAGCAGAGATATTACTAAAATGTTGATTATAAAATTGTAGCTCATTTAGGAATGAGCTAAAGAGACTCAAAATAAAAACCCTACAGGCACTCAGTGAAAAGACGTCTTTTCACTCTTTTCACCACATCGCCTGCCTGTCAGCACCCCCACAATGCCCACACTCTGCAGGAGCTGTCTGGGCCCAGTGCTAAGGAATTGATTTTTTTTTCTTCTTAGATTGGCTTATTCATTTTAACTGTGAGACTTTCTATCCAGTGTTAATTCCCTAGTCTTCTGCTTGCACTGTGTCCAGTCAGTAACCCAACTTCCTGGGTGTGTAATGAGTAGAGATAACACTTCAGAAATCAATACATTGTTATCAATAGCATGCATGCACGCTCAGTAGCTCAGTCGAATCCGACTCTTTGCAACCCCATGCACTGTAGCCCACCAGGCTCCTCTGTCCATGGGACTCTGCAGGCAAGAATACTGGAGTGGGTTGCCATTTCCTCCTCCAGTTATCAATAACAAGAAATAAACAAAGCATCCAATTTAAACATGGGCAAAAGGCAAGGAATCTTTCTTCCCAAGAAGACATACTTATGGCCAACAGGTACGTGAAAATGTGCTCAAAAACTGTAATCATCAGGGGAATGCAAATCAAAACCACAGTGAGACATCACCTCACACCTGTTAGGATGCTTATTATCAAAAGAACAAGAGAGAACAACGTCCCCCAGCAGGTGGAGAAAAAAGTAACAGAACACGTGTACTGTTCATGGAAATGCAAACTGGTGCAGCCACTGTGGAAAACAGTATGGAGGTTCCTTAAAAAATCAGAACTACCATAGGATCCAGCAATTCCGTCTCTGAGTATAAAACCTAAAGGAAACGAAAACATCATCTCAAAGAGCTAACTGTACTCCCATGCTCACTGCTGCATTATTCACAAGAGCCAAGGTACAGACACAGTCTTAGTGTGGACAGGCAAACAGATAAAGGAAATGCTATATGTATGTATATATATGGAGATAGATAAAGATATACAGACATTCCATGCGTTCAGCCTTAAAAGGAGAGGGAAAAATTCTGCCTTCTGTAACACCATGGATGACCCAAGAGGGCATTATGCTAAGTGAAGTAAGCCACAGAAAGACAAGCGTTGCCAATATTACCTGGTATCACTTATATGTGGAATCTTAATTTTTAAAAAAACAAAGTGGAAATCATAGAAACAGTAGAATGGTTGCCTGGAGCTAGAGTGGTGAAAGAACTAGTGCTTCTGACAACCTAATGTTTATGTCAAGGTGACTACAGCGACCCCATGGACTGTAGCACCCCAGGTTCCTCTGTCGTGGAATTCTCCTGGCAAGAATACTGGAGTAGGTTGCCATTTCCTTCTCCAGGGGATCTTCCGGACCCAGGGATCGAACCTGAGTCTCCTACATTGCAGGCAGACTACCGTCTGGGCTACCGAGGATGAAGACAGTTGATAACACTATGTTGTATAACAGAAATCTGCTAAAAGGTTAGAACTTCTCAAGAACAAAACAACAACAACAACAACAAAAAAGGTAAAATTTTTAAATGAGTGCACGGTTACAGACCAAGTTTGGTCAAATCTGGTCTTTTAACCATTTCCCTAATTCACAAAGCAGAAAGAGAGCAGTCAAGCCCGCAGGAGGCTAGGCGATCCTCAGAAGTGCACCGGGCCCGCGCCCCGGCCTCCGGGTCCCGCGGGGCCTCACCTCTCGCGCCCCCGCACCGCCCGCGCCACGCGCCGCGCCGCCGGGCCTCACCGTGCGCCCCGCACCGCCTGCGCGGAGCCGTGCCGCTGCCCGAGCTCAGAGCCGCATTGCGCCGTCCCTGGAGTAGCCGGGTCCTGACGGAGCGCGGCGGTCCCCCGCGCTGGCCTTTAGGAGGTGGGAGGAGCGGCGCGCGGTGCGCACGGGAAATCTGATAGGTGAGGAGCCGGCGGGCGGGCGGGGTCTCGGGGCGCTGCTGCCGGGGGTGGCTGGGCCCCCCGAGTCCCAGCAGCGCCCCACGCGGGGCTCCGGGAGGTAACTGGACCCCAACGCCCAGCGCCAAGGGAGGCGGCAGGCACCATCTGCGCTGTTACGCTTTGGTGGCCCCCCAGCGGAAGAGCATCTTTCGCGCAGCACCGGACATTCTCGGCGGCGGAGTTTGCTCAAATTCCCCTTGTTGTTGTTGTTGTTGTTTAGTCGCTCAGTCGTGTCCAGCTCTTTGGGACCCCAGGGACTGTAGCCCGCCAGGCTCCTCTGTCCATGGGATTTCCCAGGCAAGAATACTGGAGCGGGTTGCCATCTCCTTCTCCAGCAGACCACACACACACACACACACACACACACACACACGCACACACACACACACACACCCCTTGGGGGCCCGCGGTCCCGCACTTCCTCAAACCCCAGATGCCTCGAGAAGGAGCGCCTCCGCTCTTTCAGAAAAGAGATGCCATTTTCAGATCCGTTTGGTGATGGGCAGATTCGAGGTCAGATAACAGAAGGGCAAATTACGGGGACTGTTTAATCCTTAGGACCGCTGAGTGAAGTAGGCCCTGTTCCCACTTAACAGATGAGGAAACTGAGGCGCGGGGGAGTTAGGGAGCGTGAAGAGGGTCAGATGGATGAGAAGGTGCCTGGGAGACCCCAGCTCTCTCTGGCAGGGAAAATATAGACAGATAGATACTCATGTGGGCTTGCCAGGTGGCTTGGTGGTAGAGTCCACCTGCCAATGCAGGAGCTGCAGGTTCAATCCCTGGGTCAGGAAAATCCGCTGGAGGAGGGCATGGTAACCCACTCCAGTATCCTTGCCTGGAGAATCCCATGGACAGAGTCTGGCAGGAGTGTGAAGGGGGTCAGATGAATGAGAAGGTGCCTAGAGGACCCCAACTGTCTCTAGCAGAGAAAATATAGACAGATAGATATTCATGTACAAAGATATACATGTATGTTCCCTGGTGGCTCAGCTGGTAAAGAATCCGCCTCCAATGCAGGAGACCTGGGTTCGATCCCTGGGTTGGGAAGATTCCCTGGAGAATGGAAAGGCTACCGACTCCAGTATTCTGACCTGGAGAATTCCATGGACTATACAGTCCATGGGGTCGCAAAGAGTCGGACACGACTGAGGGACTTTCGCTTCTCTTTCGCTTTTTTATTTTTACTTTTTTAAAGAGCGGGGGACTTGTCCATGATCATCTAATTCAGGGGTTGTCAACCCTGGCCGCACAGTAAAACTGCGTGGGGAAGTTTTATAATTCCCGATGCTCAGGCCCTACCCCAGGCCAAATGAACTGACTGCTTTTCCTTAAGCTCCTATGTGCCATAACCTCGCAAGACTGTCAGGCCTTAATTTCGCCACGGTTAGCACGTGATCGTTCTGGCGCAAAGATGAAGTGCGCTCTCTTGGGGGGAAAGGGCGGAAGAAGACCCCGAATATTTAGTGAGCTGCAGCGCCAAAGCCTAAGAGGCGCAGAACCGCCCTTGTGGGCTTGCAGAGAAAGGAAGTGGCTCCCGGGACCCAGTGGGCGGAGCTGTGGGTGGCGGGCGGACCCCCGGGGGAGAGGCTGATCTGATGGGAGTCAGCACTAGTGTCAGGGTGGCGCGATCACCCGCCTCCCCCGCGCTCCTGCGCAGCCCTCGGTGGATACCGCATGTTCCCTGGGGTAACCAAACGGCCTCACAGCTGAGAGCTTATCAACCAGTGACCAGCGGTTAGGTGGAGCCGGCAGAGCGCAGCGGTTGAGCGGATAAGCGAGGTGCAGCCTGGTCTCCCCAGGGACCCCTCTCCTCCCTCCCTCTTCCTCTCTCTCTCTCTCTCTCCCTCCCTCTCTCCCTCCCTCAGCCAAGTCCCTCCCAATCTCGCGCTCCTTTTTCTGAACGTGGGTACCAAGTCACAGACACCTCAGCTCCGTGGACTCAGGGCTTCGCTTCTGGGATCCCTAGGGACCGTGACATGGAGCAGATGTATTTTAATCTTGAGGGAGTGGGGAGGGGGTGTGCGGCGGAGCAAGGGGAGTCCAGGACCTAGAGAAAAGAGCCTGGGGACATGGGACCCGGGGTGGAGGCCAGTGTCCCCCTGAGATGAGAATGCTGAAAAGGCGGAGGGAAGGCTGAGACTGGAATTTGCCTCTCGGCGGCTCAGCACTACCGCGTGCTGACTGTGGTGGGTGTGCACAAATCACGTAGCGTTGGACACACCTGTCCGGAAAGGGGAAGTGCCATCTTCTGGATCCCAGGCTCTGACGCTGGCTGGTGCTTGCTGAGCTCCAGGAGCGGCGGGGGGAGGGGGTAATTCTGGCTGCTATGCCTGTCACCGTGGAGTGGATCCCCCTCTGCCCCCTCCCCCAGCCCGCCCTAAGTGCTGTGCACTGAGCTCCCCTTGAAGAAAGGGTTTTGCTGAAGCAGAGGCATCTCTGGCTCTGTGTCCACCGCCCCCCGCACCCCCCAACCCCCCCCCACCTCCACTCCTCTCTGCACCAGGGACGTGACTGCCAGTCCCACGCCATCCGGACCCAGACCAGAGTGCCCAGCCTCAGCACACTGAACACTTTGGCTCAGAGAACTCTGCTGTGGGGACCATCCTGTGTGTTGCGGGGTGTTTAGCAGGAAACCTGGCCTCTCCCCACTATATGCCAGGCATGCTGGTGTGTGTGCAAATACACACACACACACACACACACACACCTGTCTCCAGACATTGCTTCATGTCCCAACGGAAGCAAAGTTGCCCCTAATTGAAAAGCACTGCTCTAATAGGAAGGTAGGGGACCCAGCACCCCACAGATCCTACAGAACACGTCTTTATCAGTGATGGCCCCATGGAAAAGGGCCGTTTCTCAGATTGGAAGGCTTCACTACATGTAGAGTGAGGACTCTGGCCAAAGTCCACTTCCTGTGGTCACAGCCGACTTCTTATGTCTCCTGATCAGGTCACGCTCACTCCCATGGCAGGGTCTGGGCCCCTCCTCATCCCTCTGGAATGTTCCTCCTAATCCCTCTGGAATGTTCCTCCTACAGATATCCCTGGGACTCTCCCTGGCTTTACTCAGATCCTGCTTGGGTACCACGAGTGCTCCACCCTCGTCACTCCCTATCACATGACTCTACCCTTCTGCCCCCTGGCCCTGCCAAGACCATCTGCTCCCTTGTATGTGCTTGTCGCACGTCCCCAGCACAAGTTCGCCCTGGCACACAGTGGATGCTTGAACCATACTTGCTGGATAGACAGGTCAGAGGCAGGACCAAGGGCAGAGAGTGCACAGGGGCGCCGGAGGGATGGAGAAAGCTCCCGTTATGCCATTGGGTTGGGTCTCAGGTGTTGTGGGAGGCAGGGTGAGATCCTTCCCCTCATTGGTGATCACAGGAAGTGGGTGTGTTGCCTACTTCTCACTTGTGTTAGAGAGGAGAGAACAGCTGCCAGCGAGGAATCCTGCACATCTAGTTCAAGAAGCTGGTGGAACCAGCACCCGTGGGACGGCCCCCGGGCCCTCATGCAAATTAGAGAGCTGATCAGAGGTTCCTTGAAGCTTGAAAAATGGTGCTCCTGGGGAATTTACTACCAATTAGAATGACTGGGCCAGTGAGGTTTTTCAGACCATCAGCAGTTTGCTGAAGCCTTAGATAAGATTCTCATGGACCAAGGTGAAGGGTTTGGGAACTGATATCCTGAGCTCAGAGGAAGTGGCTGAAATTAGCTCAGGGTTTGGTTATGTGGGCTCCCCAGGTGGAACTAGTGGTAAAGAACCCACCTGCCAATACAGGAGTCAGTGAGGAGTTTCTGGCTAGAGCCAGGTTGGCCCATGTGGTCCTAACAAGACAAAGCTGACAAAGCTATGGCCAGTCATGCCCTACAGATTGGAATAAGGGTGGCTGCTCATTCCTCTAAGT
Source organism: Cervus canadensis (assembly GCF_019320065.1). Classification (NCBI taxonomy): domain Eukaryota; kingdom Metazoa; phylum Chordata; class Mammalia; order Artiodactyla; family Cervidae; genus Cervus; species Cervus canadensis. Next base: position 17,358,779 of record NC_057392.1, on the reverse strand, counting down.
AGATGGGATCACACCTTCCCAGATAATAAAGAGCTTCACATTCTGAGGGGCACCAGAGAGACAATCTTTCAACTAGAGAGGGTTAGAGTTAGCTAGGTCAGGTTAGGGAGGAGGGCTGAGTTTCGATGACCCCAGCCACCTCAGAAAAAATAGAGTGCTTCAGCCCTCAGGGCTTGGCCGGAGTGTATATAAACCTGCATCAGTACATTCTGTATTTTGTACTTTCATGTAAGTATTTTATTGGGGGGATTATTCCAGAATAATGCAGTTTTATGGCACATAAGAAACCCAAGAACTCTTAGAAAATGACCCCTCTGACTTTCAGCTGTTGCGAGTCAGCTCTAACTTCTCTGCATAGTACACATTATTATGCTGTATACTGGGCTACCATGGTGTCTTAGATGGTGAAGAATCTGCCTGCAATGCAAGAGACTGGGGTTCGATTCCTAGGTCGGGAAGATCCCCTGGAGAAGGGAATGGCTACCCACTCCAGTATTCTTGCCTGGAGAATCCCCATGGACAGAAGAGCCTGGTGGGTAACAGTCCATAGTGTTGCAAAGAGTCAGACAGGACAGAGCAACTAACACTTTACTTTCATGCTGTATGCTAACTTCTGACCATACTGACTTTTAACTTCTCAACATAGTATGCATCATTCACACAGGGACATGCTCCCCTGGACATCTCCAGTGAATGCTGGAACATCTAAACCTAACCAGATTCTGAAGTCTACAAAGAGATGTTCGCCTTGCATCTTAAGGATAGAAGTTCCAAGTCAGGGAGGTGACAGAAAGGTGGGGTCACTGAGAGTCTGGTCATTCTGATTCTGCAAGATGCTGGCTTTGGAAGTTGGCTGCACCGGTATCCTCATCTGAACAGTGGGCAACAGGATGGAGGGTTATATGAGAGTGCCCAACACTTATGTCAGCATTGCCTTCAGAAGAATTTGCCCTCCTCTCAAGAAAGTCATTCTTTGGAAGTATGCACATCATTGTCAGAGACACTGTCTACCTACCTCGAAACTATTTTTAGGGGTGTTGAAATCAACTTCACACTCAAATATTCTTTTACAATTGAGACTCATACATGCCCTGAGTTTTGCTCCTAAAGAGTCATTGTAGAGAATCGACTCCTGAGGGTCATTTGCAAGAGCAGACTTTCATTTATAAAGTATAAACTCTGGAGCGTTGTCTTCGCACATTGCTCATCCTTTGAGTAGGGCACAGAAGAAGATAAAAGTCATTATCTATCTCCTTCAGGAGCCCCAGTGGCAGAAGAGAGACCAACCCATCAGTAACTGTTCATTTCAAAAGTTGAATCTGGATATGAATGAAGTTTAACAGAATGTGATGGGAGAATGAGGAAGAATCACTTCATTCTAAGTGGGGGGATGAGGAAGAACTTGTATCCAGTATATGTGAAGAATTTTCGAAACTCAATAGAGGGCTTCCCTGGTGGCTCATTGGTAAAGAATCCGCCTGCTAATGCAGGGGACAGAGGTTCTATCCCTAGTTTGGGAAGATTCTACATGCTGCAGAGCAAATAATAAGCCAGTGCACCACAACTGCTGGGCCTGCACTTTCTAGCCTGGGAGCCCCAACTTCTGATCCCACTCGCTGCAACTACTAGAGCCTGCGTGCCTAGAGTCCATGCTCTGCAGTAAGAAAAGCCGCCACAGTGAGAAGCCCGTGCACCACAACTAGAAGAGTAGCCGCTGCTCTCTGCAATTAGAGAAAAGCCCGTGCAGCAACGAAGACCCAGCACAGCCAAAAATAAATAAATATTTTTTAAAAAAACTCAATAGAGAGTGTCTGTCACTGCATGTGCTATGCTGTGCTGAGTCGCTAAGCCACATCTGACTCTTTGCGACCCCATGGACTGTAGTCCGCCACGCTCTGTCCATGGGAATTCTCCAGGCAAGAATACTGGAGTGGATTGCCATTCCCTCCTCCAGAGGATCTTCTCAACCCAGGGATCGAACCCAGGTCTCCCACATTGCAGGTGGATTCATTACCAGCTGAGCCACCAGGGAAGCCCATGAATACTGGAGTGGCTAGCCTATTCCTTCTCCAGAGGATCTTCCCAACCCAGGAATCAAACCAGAGTCTCCTACCTTGCAGGTATATTCTTTACTAGCTGAGCCACCAGGGAAACCCGTCAGTTACTGCATGTGTGGTTTCTTTGGAAATGACGAAAATGTTATACAGTTAGTGGTAATGGATGCAGAATTCCATGAATATACTGAAAACTTCTGAATTGCATACAATAAAAGGTGAAATTTAAAAAACAAAGAACTTTCAAAACTCAATAGTAAGAAAACAAACAACTGAACATAAATATGTACAGAAGACTTAAACAGTCAATTCCCCGAAGAAGGTGTATGAACAGCTAGTAAACTCGTAACAGTCACCCAGCATCATTCACCATTGAGAGCCAAGACTTCATCGTTTAGACTTCATCCTTGTTTTCCATATTTTTTTAATATTAGAAGGGGCTTCCCTGGTGGCCCAGATGATAAAGAATCTGCCTGCAATGCAGGAGACCCACGTTCAGTCCCTTGATCAGGAAGATCCCCTGGAGGAGACCATGGCACACCACTCCAGTATTCTTGCCTGGAGAATCCCATTGACAGAGAAGGCTTGTGGGCTACAGACTATGGTATCGAAAAGAGTTGAACATGAATGAGCGACTAACACTTTAACATTAGACACTTGCTTTACAAATGGAGTATGTGTGGACCTCCAATACCCCAAAACGAGCAGGGTCAGATGTTGTTCTGTAGGAGGTTAGGGGGCCCCCAGCCCACTCAACACCCCCTTCCTTCCTTCCATTGTCCCAGAGATCCAATCTTACACCCCTAGAACTTTGCCCAAGCACTCAGGTTCTCTATACCTGAACACAGAGATGTTTCCTTCCAATTCTAACCATCATGTTGGTTAGGGGAGTGATGTACAGAACAGGGAGGGGGTTAAGGAATTGAGGACACCGCTTGCTTCCAAAGCTGTAAGCTGGGGCCCTCTGCTTCCCCTCCAGCTCGACCTTTCAAACAATACTTCCTTTTAGCCACTGGTGGGTGTGCTGGGGTGGGTCAAGGAAAACCAGAGTTAATCAGCGGTATGCCAGCTCCCTTCTGCGGAGTGGAAAAAAGTAAGATCACTTTAGAGGTCCAGGACCAGCCCTGCAGTCCATTACCCATGGTTTTTCAACTCTTCTTCCCATTTTTTGAACTTAAGAACATGACATTTAAGGTCTTTGTGGCTTGTGTATGCTAGGGCAGCATTTGCCCAAGTCTGTCCCCTGGGCATTAAAAATGTATTTAAACATATTTAAAACAGTGTCTGGAGTCTCAGGTACTAACAACTTTGGGAGACCTAGGCCATACGGTTTTTTAGTGCAGGCCTTCTCAGAGCCTGTATTGTGAATGATCAAGAGGGGCGTGAGGACAACAGTCTTTTCCAAACATGTCCAATAATGTAGCCTAGTGGCTCTGATGCTAAAGAATGTCTGCAATGCAGGAGACCCAGGCTCAATCCCTGGGTTGGGTAGATGCCCTGGAGAAGGGAAAGGCAACCCACTCCAGTATTCTTGCCTGGAGAATTTCATGGATAGAGCAGCCTGTCAAGCTACAGTCCATAGGATCTCAAAGAGTCAGACATGACTGAGCAACTAACACACACACGCAATCCACTTTTCAAAGAACGTGCTGTAGGACTGTTGTTTCAAGGTCCTCACTTTGGAGAATGATGTTCTGAAGCAGAATAAATCAAAGGACATGAATAATGGTGTGATATGTCTGTTATTTCTGCTATTACATGATATCCATTTGGTAACATGACATCTAAGTTCATGAACACAGATGAAAGGAAGCTTGTTGAGGCACTTGAGGCATGGACTTGGTTTTTGACATTCATGCATGGATGGCACTATCCCCAAAGTCCACAGGCAGAAAACAGTGGCTACTCTTGGAAATAGGGTTGTTGAGTATTATGCAAGCCAAGTGGGTGTGTAAGTTTTTCCCAAGCACTGGATCCTTCTCTCTGTGGAACCAGGAGGACATGCTTTTCTCAGCACTTTCTGCCTTGCCTCCCCCCACCTCCCCCAGTGCAGCCAAGGACTCATGGAGCTCCTGTATGCTTTGTCCTAGAAAAAAAGCAAGTGATAAAACAGGAAGCCCCAGACCCACCCATTTGGATGAGACCCAGTCCCTCATCAGTGGACAGGCTCCCATTATAGAATACCCAGGCATGAAAACGCCAACTCAAGCTCAAATCATGCCACCAACAGACATCTGTGGGCAGGCTCCTCCCCGCCATAGTGTACCTGCCTCTGCCAGGTCTCTTCAGAGACTGGGCCTGCTGGGAAGGGCTGGGACCCTGGCTCCATCTCTCCATAAGGTTCCACGGTGTCTCTGTGCTGTGACAATTGCCCAGGCTCTCGGGACTGAGAAGTAGGCACAGCAGGGGTGAGAGGCAGAGGGTAGACCAATACCTTGGAGAGCCTCTCCATCTGAGAGGGAAGGACCCGTCAGAGCAGACATCATTACAGAGCTCACAAGCTTCCCCACCAGCCAGCAGCACCTGCGACCTCTTCCTGGATGTACAGTGTCATGATCCAGCTCAACACCCCAGTGGGATGCCCGAGGCCCCTCCTCTCACCCCTCACAAAATCCAATCCATTTTCCTTAAGCTGGTCTTTTCCCCCCTTTTTAATTTTTTTATTTTTTAGTTTAATTTTTATTTCACACTGGAATATATTTGATTTGCACTCTTGTGTTAGTTTCAGATGTACAGCAAAGTGAATAAGTTATACATATACATATATCCATTCTTTTTCAGATTCTTTTACCATATAGGTTATTACAGAGTAGAGTTCCCTGTGCTGTACAGTAAGTCCTTATTGGCTATCTATTTTATAGTAGTATGTATATGTTAATGGACTTCCCTGATGGCTCAGTTGATAAAGAATCCACCTACAACGCAGGAGACCACCTGCCATGCAGGAGACCCAGTTTCAATCCCTGGGTTGGGAAGATCCCTTGAAGAAGGAAATAGCAATCTACTCCAGTATTCTTGCCTGAAAAATCCCATGGACAGAGGGGCCTGCTGGGCTTCAGGGGTCACAAAGAGTTGGACATAATTTAATTCAGTAAACCACCACCATCGTATGTTAATATCAAACTCCTCTTCATTTATCCCTCACCCTCCTTTGCTGCTGCTGCTGCTGCTGCTAAGTCACTTCAGTCGTGTCCGACTCCATAGATGGCAGCCCACCAGGCTCTGCCGTCCCTGGGATTCTCCAGGCAAGAACACTGGAGTGGGTTGCCATTTCCTTCTCCAATGCGTGAAAGTGAAATGTGAAAGTGAAGTCGCTCAGTCGTGTCAGACTCTTCCCGACCTCATGGACTGCAGCCTACCAGGCTCCTCTGCCCACGGGGTTTTCCAGGCAAGAGTACTGGAGTGGGTTGCCATTGCCTTCTCCCACCCTCCTTTACCCTTGGTTAATTATGTTTGTTTTTTAAGTCTTGTGAGTCTGTTTCTGTTTTGTAAATAAATTCATTTGTCATATTTTAGATTCCACATATAAGTGATATCATACGATATTTGTTTTTGTCTGAGAGTTGGACAGTGAAGAAAGCTGAGCGCCGAAGCATTGATGCTTTTGAACTGTGGTGTTAGAGAAGACTCTTGAGAGTCCCTTCGACTGCAAGGAGATCCAACCAGTCCATCCTAAAGGCGATGAGTCCTGGGTGTTCATTGGAAGGACTGATGTTGAAGCTGAAACTCCAATACTTTGGCCACCTCATGCAAAGAGTTGATTCATTGGAAAAGACCCTAATGCTGGGAAGGATTGGGGGCAGGAGGAGAAGGGGACGACAGAGGATGAGATGGCTGGATGGCATCATCGACTCAATGGACATGGGTTTGGGTAGACTCCAGGAGTTGTTGAGGGACAGGGAGGCCTGGCGTGCTGCGATTCAAGGGGTCGCAAAGAGCCAGACACGACTGAGCGACTGAACTGAACTGAATTGACTTAGTCCACATACTATGATAACCTCCAGGTCCATCCATGTTGCCTATGCTCGTCTCTTGATTCCACCCCAGTCTAGGCCTCCTCATCTCTAGCTGGTGTTTACAACCACTCAACGCTTGGCCTCCCCTTGAGCTCCACTGTTGGAAGAATCCTACCTAATTAATCAGGCCTTTGATTGAAAACAGTGCTTGCTTCCAGCCAGGTGCATGCCCACATTGAAAGACCATTGGTTAAAAAAAAAAAACCCATTCATAATTTGACCCCAACTGCCCAGTCAGCCTCAATACAAGCCAAGCACTGCCCAGTCCCTCTTACCAACTGAGTTGACCATCTGCCACTATGACATAACATTCTGGCATTCCTTATTACTTTCCTGCCCACTCTTCCCTTCCCTGGATCCCTATAAAACTCCTATTTAGCCATCAGAACCCACATCAAATGCCCCCTTCTCTGCTTGACTCAGAGTTAGTGATTCAAGCCTCTTGCCACATTTGTCCCTGTCTCTGCAGCACCACTTGCCACACTGCTCTGCTGGGACTGTTGGCTCTTGGCTCCCATGTTTGTCACCTCGTCACTTGGGAACAGAGACTTCATATCATTTGTTTTAAAGCCTCCAAAGCTCATGTGGTATTGCCATGTTAGTGTTAAATCGTGCACCTGTAGACCCTAAGGATACCCCTGCCTGCCTTGCTGTGACCTACATGAAGTGTGCCAATGGCATCATGCAGACCAAAGAGGAGGAAGAGGTGGCATCTCTTTGTTCTTGGTGTCTCATCCCTCATCACTGGATACAGCCAGTTATCAGTTCTTCAGGCTAAAATATGGAAGATCTATGCTGCAAAGAAAAGTGTTGTTTGCAGAAGGGGCAGCACATTAGGCCGTGTAGTAGGACTCCAGGCAGGTACACGTCAATAGGAGACTGGTGCTCAAGCCACGCCTGGCACTATGGGGGACGACAGCCTTGGCCGTGGTGAAGTCCCTGGGGTGTCTGGGGCCACTGGGCTGGGCCAGCAGAGGGAAGGGAATGTCAGTGATGGGGGCCCAGCAGAGACATCTTTCTTCATCCATCATTTTGACTCTGGTCATGGTCCATATTCACGGAATGATGTTTTTGTTCATCTTGCCACGTACTTTAAGCCCTGGTCACACCAAAAGGACTTCTGGAAATTATTTGATCCTATGAACTATTCCTTTCTGCTCATCTGCTCAAAAGCAATAGAATTGTACAATTAATATTTCAACTTTGCATCTTATTGGAAGCTGCATACCAACTAATCAGAACACCTTATGTCGGCCAAGTTCTATCTACAGACCTATAAATGGGGTGTTTTCTTGTGTTCCTATCAATAGCATTACTGCCAACCATAAAAGAACCTCCTCACGCAAGAAAGTGCAGTGTCATGCCATTAGTGAATAAAATTCTGGAATGAATTGAACCACTGGAATTAAACCAACAAATTTAGACAACTTAGAAAACTGTATAATCAATTTTATTTATTTAAACAAAGGGATAGTAGAATTTGCAGTGGACAGGGACCATCTGTCATGGACAGAGACATTAAAGTAATTCAGCTGTGGCTCACAATAGGGATGGTAACCAGTATTTCTCCACATATAAGGTTTTAATCTTAGGGGAAAAAATCATTAAAAAAGCACATCATTAATCTTCTTTTATAGTGTAAGAAAATGATTTAAGTGTTTGATACCTAGATTTTCCAGCCTCAAAAGGGAGCACTATAAATTTCATGACATCTATATTTTTAGAGATAATAATAGCTGTTCTGAAATTGGTAAAAGTCCCCCATTGGTGAAAGAAGTTGCTGTTTGATAATTTACAGAGCCAGTTCCTCCTGGTAGAGTTCCACAGGACAAACAAGGACAGAACCATCCTTCTCACAGTCTTTGCACTTGACCTTCCTCAGGAGCTCCTGAAAACATTGGAAGCAAGAACATCTTTGTCAGCCATCCTCAGCAATCACCTTCAACTCCCACAGACAACAAGGCCATGTTATAGAACCTCAGAAGACCCTCCCTTAGGTATAAATCACCACCTCTTTCCTCCTGGGAGTGTAATAATAATGGAGGCAAGGTGGGGTCCCTCTAGGAGCTAAATGTGTCTTCATACAGGAGCCAGGGGCCCTGACACCCTCCTGAGCTCTCTTTGGGGCTGGCTTGCTGCTCTCTAAAGGGAAGAACTTTCCCAGATGCTCTACCAGATTGTCTGAAGCCAACATCTTAGGTCTGGAGCGTTCACCCTTCTCAGGGCTTCCCTGTAGCCAGAAAGAAGCTGAGCATCCGGGATGGAGAGACCCTGGGCACAGTAAGGCTGAAGGACTCTATGTCTGAGATAGCGCTCTGCTTAAGACTCACATCAAAGCTTCCTGTTACCCGTTACAATAATGAAGCAACTTCTGCAAGGCCCCAAAGTGAGCATCTGGTCCCACACCAGACCAGCAGGCAGTGTGCAGAGCAGGAGGAAGGCTCACTGGTGCATGCATGTGGCTGCTGTGACACAGAGACCCAGCCAAGCCTGCTTCCTGGGGGCTGTGGCTTCCTGTTCCCAGAATGCACTGGTTCAGTCCACCTGGCAAATGTTGCTGGGCCCTGACTGTGTAGCCTGCAAGCTCCACGAGGACAGGGCTCAGGCTTGATATACGCATCACTGTATCTGCCTACCTGAGACGCATCTGCCCGACACAACATAGTCCCTCAATAATATCTGATTGACAGACTGTCAGCCACTAGACTAAGGACTCTTTGCGAGCCCATGGGCTGTAGCCTGCCAGGCTCCTCTGTCCATGGGATTCTCCCAGCAAGAATACTGGAGTGGGTTGTCATTTCCTTCTCCAGGGGTTCTTCCCAACCCAGGGATCAAACCTGGGTTTCCTGCACTGAAGACAGACTCTTTACCATCTGAGCCACCAGGAAAGCCCAGGGACAAGGGCACCAGTCATTAAAAGTCAGAGGGGGCAAGGAGTGGCCATCAGCAAATAAGTGACTGTGTGTACTGGACCAAGGCAGGAGCCGAGTTTTATGGCACAAAAACGAAGATGTGAATGACTGTTCCACCAGTGGGATGAGGGAAGTGCCGCTGAGAGGAACGGCCAGGAAAACTGGACTTCCCCACCCTTTCCCACCCCCCCCACCCCCCCTACCCCCCCACCTCAGGACATAGAAGTCATACAAAGTGGAGAAATAGGTAAAATCTGTTCCTGGCAGCAGTGTAAGCGCCAGCAAAGGCCCACACATGCGGAAACAGATAGGGTGTGATTTTCTATTGCAACTAAAACAAATCACTACAATCTCAGGGTCCTCACATTACACACATTTATTATTCTGCAGGTCAGAAGTCCGGTGGGCTCATCTGATTTCTTTGCTTTGAGTCTCTTAAGGCCAAAATCTAAGTGTAGCCAGAACTGAGCCCTGGGGGTGAATCCATGTTCAGGCTCGCTCAGGCTGTTGGCAGAATCAGTTAGAGGTGTGAAGTCCTTGTTTCTGACCAAGGTTAACAACAGCATGCCAAGCAGAGAGAGTAGAAAGTCTTCAATTTCTTTGATATTTATTTTTGCCTTCCTTTTGACCTAGTCTTCTTTTCCTGGTGTGGCGATTTTATGGCTTGAATCTTAAAGGAAAACTTGGACGTACCTTTTATTGAGAATTAATAGAGATCAGTCCTGGGTGTTCATTGGAAGGACTGATGCTGAAGCTGAAACTCCAACACTTTGGCCACCTCATGCGAAGAGTTGACTCATTGGAAAAGATCCTGATACTAGGAGGGATTTGGGGCAGGAGGAGAAGGGGACGACAGAGGATGAGATGGCTGGATGGCATCACCGACTCAATGGACATGAGTTTGAGTAAACTCCGGGAGTTGGTGATGGACAGGGAGGCCTGGCCTGCTGCGATTCATGGGGTCGCAAAGAGTGGGACACGACTGAGTGAATGAACTGAACTGAACTGACTGAATGTATGCTAGGTGCTGGGTTTCAAACATATATAAAGAAGATCTTCCCACTTTACAGCAGTGGTTGGTAAGTAAACACTTATAAAGTAGATGTTGTTTCATCTCAACTGGTTCCAATGAGCTGAAGGGACCTGAGATGTCAGAACCCATTGGGCTTAATTGAAAATGAGCAGTGGGACTTCTTTTGACCATCTGTGTACAGAGCTATGGGGCTTCCCAGGTGGCGCTAGCAGTAAAAGAACCTGCCTGCAAATACAGGAGTCATAAGAGACTTGGCTTCTACCCTAGGTTGGAAAGATCCCCTGGAGGAGGGCATGGCAACCCACTCCAGTATTCTTGCCTGGAGAATCCCATGGACAGAGGAGTCTGGTGGACTATAGTTCATGGCGCTGCAAAGAGTTAGACACGACTGAAGCGACTTAGCGCACACACACACACACACATACAGAGCTATGGAGTCATTTCAGCCTTTTCAGAAGACAAGATTCATTAGCATAATCACCATGATCTTCCTCTTCCTGGCCTTAAAAGACCTTGGAATTTTCCCTTCAAGCAGCTACTTGTATTGGCCGGGGTTCTCTAAAGGAACAGAATCAGTAGGAAGTGGACAGAGAGAAAGAGAAAGAAAATCTCAAGGAATTGTTTCACACAGTTGTGAGGGCTGGAAGTCCAAAATCTGCAGGATGGGCTGGCGGTTCATTAACTGATTAAATGAGGCCCACCCACTTTACGAAAGGAAATCAGCCTCACTCAGAGTTTACTGATATAACTGTTAGTCCCATATAAAAATACATACACAGTTACCGTTGAGTTTTGAGAATTCTTTATACATGTGTATGTATATGTATATCATTTACTAGTATGCTCAGTGCTCAGTCATGTCTCACTCTTTGCCGTCCCCTGGTCTGTAGCCTTCCAGGCTCTTCTGTCCATGGAATTTTCCAGGCAAGAATACTGGAGTGAGTTTCCATTTCCTTTTCCAGGGGATCTTCCCGACCCAGGGGTCGAACTGGCATCTCCTGTGTCGGTTGAATTGGCGGGTGTATTCTTTATCATCATGCCAACTAATTTACTAGCGTTTTTGTTTTATATACACTAGTCCTTTGTCGGATGTGTGGTTTGAAAACATTCTCTCCCTGTCTGTAGTTTGTCTTTTCATCCTCTTAACAGGGTCTCTCATGGAGCTAAAGTTTTCCATTTCAATGAAGTCCAGTCTATCAGTTCTTCCTCTTAGGGATTCTGCTTTTGATGCAGTCTAAGAACTCTTTGCCTTGGCCTAGATCCCAAAGGCTTTCTCCTGTATTTCTTTCTAAAAGTTGTATACTTTTACATGTAAGTACAGGATCCCTTTTGAGTTCCTTTTTTTATAATGTGGGAGACTTTTGAAGAATTGCTTTTTTGCCTATGAATGTACAATTGTCCCTGAACCATTTCCTGAAAAAGGCTACCTTTCTTCCATTGAATTGCTCTGCCTTTCGGCAGAGCAGTCAGGCTTAACTTGTGTGAGTCTATTTCCAGATTCTGTTCTGTACAATTTATCTATGGGTCCACCCCTCTGCTAGTACCAAGTAGTAGCTATATAATAAATCTTGAAATGGGGTAAATTGTCTCTTTCCACTTTTTTTTTTCAAAATTGTCTTAGATATCTAGGTCTTTTGCCTTTTCATATAAATTTTAGAATAATCTAAATTATTTTTTACATGTACTTTTGAAGGAGGAAACAGAACAGGCTCCATCTGGAAAGCAAGACTCCGTCTTGGGATGGACTGTGGACTTTGAGCTCTATGCCCAGTATCTATGGAAACGACATACCAATTGGAAAACCAGGCCCCCTGGATGGAAGAGCCCCAGGGCTCATACCTAGACTCTCTGTTGCCTAAAAGAATACCTTAATTATCTGTGTAACCAAATAGAATCATAAATTCTATTTTGCTTATTGGGGTATGACCACAGGCCTATTGATAATTGTCCACTGTTAACTACCTAGGCTTAAGGCATATGAGTCATGGGTTAACTTTGATTGTATCATTCTTTCCCTTTGTTCAGACTAGTTTCAGGGAATGTGGGGAGGTGGGTTTGGGCACGAACACTTAGGGTATATAAGGTTTTCAGAAAAACTGGTCAGGGTCCTTGTCTAAGAGGAGACTCTGCCTTGGGCCCTCCAGTGTAATAAACTGCACTCCTCTATCTGCATTGTCCTTCTGAGTGAGTTTGTTTCCCAGAACGCGTGGCTACAACATTTGGTGCATTGGCCGGGAAACTCCCCACTTTGAGGAGACAAGTCCCATTTGGGACTACTCCAAGGCCTTGCGTCTCAAATCTTCTAGAGGGGGGAAGGCGCCTCGCCCTTCTGGAAGGATTCTGCTTCTCAATGCCCGGACCTTTCACGTCAGCAGGTAGTGGACAGCAGCAGGGGAACTGAGCGCTCAGGTGAGGAGGAACCCGCCCGGCAGGGTGGAAGAGGGGGCCTGATCACCCCCCTGGGAGGGACTAGAAGGGGCACAGGCCCACAGGAGCCTGGAATAGGCAGGTGGCAACGATTGCTTGGTACACAGGTTGACGAGCGTGTTAGGGCTTAGGAAGGAAATTTGTGAAGGTCATTTAGGAGGTGTGTCCACGCCATCTTGGGGAAAATTATTACCAAGCAATTGCCAGGGAATTTTTAGGAGAAGAAACTTGGTTTTTGTTTGCTCGTATTCTGCCCGCCCCAAGGAGGTGTCCCATCTGCTATGAAATTCTTGATCCCCTCAGAATTGTCAGACTAGAAGGAGGGTGATACATAAGTGAGTACAAATTGGCTTTTCTGGAGACAGCCTGGGACATGGGATGTTTAACCCATCTGTGTTTTCATCCGCACCTGATCAAGCCCACCAAGGCAGAATGGACTTTAAAAGTTAAGGGAGAAACAGTCTTGGACCACGTGGTGTTCTGGTTTGGCTGTGCTGACCGGCAGGTGAAGACACGCTGATCCCCCTTCTCCCTCTGGGACCTGGCAGGTAAGACTCTTCTCACCCCGATTAGGAAGGAGGCAGAATGGCAATTTAAGTGTCATTGAGTGGAAATATCAGAAGTACATAGGGTACTGAGAACTTCATAGACAGGATGAAAAGGAAAAAGAGAAGAAGGTCTGAGAAGGTAAGCAAGGTGGGGTGGAGTGAATCTAAGGCAACTGTACTGGAGTACATGATTAAAAATTTAAAGAAGGAATTTGGAGGAGACTATGGGGTGAGGATGAAGCCTAACCGCCTCCACATACTCTGTGAGGTCGAATGGCCCCCTATGGGTGTAGGATGGCCACTAGAGAACACCATGAAATTAAAAATAGTGGAAACAGTCTATACAATAGTCACAGGACAGCCAGGACACCTGGATCAATATCCATATATTGACTCATGGCTAGGGTTAGCTCAAGACCCTCCTACTTGGACAAGGTTCTGTATCCAGAAGGGAAAGGGAAAAATATTAATGGCACAAAAAATGACTGACTGATGATAAAAAGGGAAATTCTACAGGATTTGGACAGGGATGACCTGACCCCTCCCCCTTACTGGATAATGACGTGCCTGGCTCCCAGTGCTCCACCAGGACCGGAGGCCGCCTTAATGCCCGATCCAGGGCCAGGTGAAGTTCCTGCAGCAGCCGCTGCTCCTCCGCCATCTCTCCCGGAGTTCGTACAGCTGCCATTTCGGCAGGCTCCGATCCCAGCAATGGAGACCTCTGGTCAATGCCCCCAGAATTCCACCTCAGCTGGACCTCCTAGACTGTATCCACCTCTCCCGGTGAGTACTGATGGAAAGGGGGAAGAAAACACAGCAATTAGACAGAGGCTGTGCTCCGTCAAGGAACGGGGGAAAGAACCCCACTACAGGTGCCCCTCAGAGAGCTACAATAGCCGCCAGTTCAGGACGCATGGAGCACTACCATCAGCCCCCTGTAGCCTGTTATTACCAGCCGTTTTCATCTACGGATATATTAAACTGGCAGAGACACGCTCCACTGTACTCGGGGGAGCCACAAGCCATGATTAGGCTAATGGAGACTATTTTTCGAACCCACCGCCCTACATAGGATGACATAATCCAACTACTAGTCTCCCTTTTCAGCACTGAAGGAAGACACAGGATCCTAACTGAGGCCAGAAAATGGTTAAGAGAAATGGCACCTGAGGGCACTGCAAACCCACGGCGGTGGGAGAACCAGCCACCCCCGATGAGAGACCCGACTGGGACTGTGACCCAGAGGAAGGGAGGGGCCTCCTGGAGAGACATCATGTGACTGTTTTACAAGGTCTCAAGAGGGGGGCCTGAAAAGCTATGAGTATCGCAAAACCCTCCAAAGTGATTCACAGGGAAAGCGAATCACCCTCTGAGTTATACGAAAAACTGTGCAAGGCCTATAGACTTTATATGCCAATAGACCCAGCCAGAGGCTGCTGGGTCTCAGATGGTGATAAATGCAGCCTTTGTGTCTCTAGCCTACCCTGAAAATGTCAGATAGGGGGACACCAACTGACTCATGAATTTTTATACATCCCTGAACGCCCAGTACCTTTGTTAGAAAGAGACTTGCTGTCTAAATTGGGGGCAGAAGTGACCTTTCCCCCCAAGAAAGACCCGCTGTTTGAGTGGGCTCAACCACGTATTTACTCTTCCTCTCAGTAACCCCTCAAGATGAATGGAGTTTGCACAGTGTCCCAGAAGGGAAACCGGACGGGCTAAACAGTTGAGAGACAGAATTAACTCAACAATTCCCTGAGGTCTGGGTGGAAGACAACCCCCACAGGCTTGCAAAACAAGTCCCACTGGTAATAGAACTCAAACCTGGTACAATTACATCGGCATCCGCCTTGGGCCTGCCAGACCTTGCTAAGCCATTTACTCTTTATGTGACTGAAAAGGACAAGGAGTGTTGTCCCTGATTCTGGGGACATGGGACATATCGGTGACTTATCTCTCAAATCAGCTGGACAATGTGGCCACTGGGTGGCTGGGATGCTTACGGGCAGTTGCTGCAGTTACCTTACTGGTCCGGGAGGCAAACAAGCTGACTTTGGGCCAAGATTTTTTCATAAAAGTCCCACATGAGGTCAACATTCTCCTGCGAGGGGACCCCCATAAATGGCTGTCAACATCCCAGATTACTCAATACCAGGGACTGTTATGTGAGAACCCCCATGTTACTACTGAGCCTTGTCAGGCCCTAAATGTGGCCACTCTCTTTCTTGTGGGAGAAGGTGGGACCTCACATGATTGCAAGGAAATATGCCAGCAGACCTGACTTGAGAGACCAGCCAATCCCGGACCCAGATTTGGTCCTGTACACCAATGGCACCAGCCTGGTGAAATAAGGACAATGACCGTCGGGATGTGCAGAGTCATGAAAGAAACCATCGTTGAGGCTAGCTCTCTGCCATCACAGTGGTCCGCCCAACAGGCCGAACTATATGCTCTAATCCAGGCCCTCCAGCTGTCAGAAGGCAAGAAGACAAACATTTACACAGACTCCAGGTATGCTTTGGCCACACTACAGGGCTCTGTATAAGGAGAGAGGCCTTTGACAGCTAGTGAAAAAGATACTAAAAATAAGGAAGAAATTAAGACCCTATTAGATGCTGCCTGGGAACCAGAAAGGATTGCAGTCATACACTGCTGAGGACATCAAAAAGAGGATACCCCCTGGGCTCAGGGAACAGACTGGCAGATAAGACCGCTATACAAGCAACCAAGGGCTTGGGGGTGACAAGTGAAGCCCCTATTAAAGCTCTCATATTGGCAGAGCTACCTGAGCTAACGCTGGACTCTCCAAAATACCCTGAAGCCCAAAACCAACTAGCCAAAACAGAAGGGGCCATCAAGACTGAAAAGGGATGGTGGGAATCTCCAAGTGGCAAATTATTGGTACCGGAGGAGCTGGCACCCACTCTGGTAAGCCAAACACACCAAGCGACCTATCTAGGCCATGATAAACTGGAAGAGCTAATTTGAAAATATTTCTTCTCCACCTCTCTTCCCTATGAAGGACAAAATCTTAGAACTGCACTGCCTGCTCACAGGTCAGTGCTGCCTCTCGGCACAGACAGAAACCTCCAGGGATTCAGCCAAAAGGCACACTGCCCTTTGAACACCTGGAAGTGGACTTCACCGAAATGAAACCTCATTGACACTACCATTAACTGCTGGTCATAATAGTATGTTCTCGGGATGGGTAGAAGCTTTTCCTACCTGGACTGAAAGAGCATCAAAAGTAGCCTGGTGCTTGCTTAGGGAGATACTCCCCAGATTTGGATTTCCTACCAGCATTGGATCGGACAATGGCCTGGCTTTCGTAGCTGATTTAGTATAACAAGTAAGCAAAACTTTAAACATCAAGTGGAAATTACATACAGCATATAGGCCCCAGAGTTATGAGATGGTGGAATGAACCAAGCAGACACTTAAAGAGACTCTCCAAGTGGATCATAGAGACTGACTGTTCCTGGGTGGACTTCTTTCTGACGGCTCTGCTCAGACCCAGGATGACCCCAAGGTCCAATGGCTCTTCTCTGTACAAAATTGCATATGGGAGGCCCTCCCATAATAAAACAGGTGTCAACAAATTTGCCTCAGGTAAGGGGAGATGAGATTTCACAGCAGATGGAACCACTGGGTAAGGTCATAAATCAGGGAACTAAGTTTGCACAAGAAAGGGTGCCGTTCCCCCTTGGGGAACAGATTCATGAATTTGTGCCCAGAGATCAGGTGTGGTCAAGGACTGGAAACACGACTCCTTGGCCCCACATTGGAAGGGTCCATATACTGCTGTTCTAACCAGCCCTACTGCAGTTAAAGTTGCAGGTGCCACTCTCTGGATCCACTGCATGAGGGTGAAGGGCGCATACCATGCAGACCTGGAGGACGCCGAGTGGACTACACAAGGACCCAACTGATCCCCAGGAAACCAAGATCATCTTAAAGAAGAAAAAGAGATGAAGCTCTCCAATCAACTGCTGCTACAAGGACTTGCTTGTATCATCTTGAGACTAACCATAGTTTCAGTACAAAGAGAGACCTGTGCTCTAATTTAAATTGAATGTTGTGTATATATTCCTGATTTATCTGGCCATATATCAGCCACCCTAGATGACATGAAAGGTCAGGTAAAAGTTATGTCTGATGATTATCTTCCTGAACTTCAGTCCTATCTTGGGTGAAGGGTGATTGGTGGAAAACTATATTTACCATTGTTATAGTTGCCTTGATAGTTCTGCTTTGTGGACCCTTTATTTTACAATGTATTGTGAACTTGGTAACCCAAAGGTTGATGTCGTTCTCCCAAATTGGAGGTCGGAGAGTCAGGGTGCAATATATCCTTATGAATGATGCTCATACTATGAGTTAAGAGCATCAAGAAGGGGGGAATGAAGGAGGAAACAGACAGAACAGGCTCCATCTTGAAAGCAGGACTCCATCTTAGGCCAGACTGTGGACTTTGAGCTCTATGCCCAATATCTATGAAATGACATACCAACTAGAAAACCAAGCCCCCTGGATGGAAGAGCCCCAGGGCTCATACCTAGACTCTCTGTTGCCTAAAAGAATACCCTAATTATCTGTGTAACCAAATAGAATCATCAGTTTTATTATGCTTATTGGGGTATGACCACAGGCCTATTGATAACTGTCCACTGTTAACTACCTAGGCTTAAGGCATATGAATCACGGGTTAACTTTGATTGTATCATTCTTTTCCTTTGTTCAGACTAGTTTCAGGGAATTTGGGGAGGTGGGTTTGGGCATGAACACTTAGGGTATATAGGGTTTTCAGAAAAACTGGTCAGGGTCCTTGTCTAAGAGGAGACTCTGCCTTGAGCCCGCCAGTGTAATAAACTGCACTCCACTATCTGCATTGTCCTTCTGAGTGAGTTTGTGAATGCGTGGCTACAACACTTTTAGCTTTGTTTAGTTTCTTAAGGTGGAAGCTTAAATTATTTAATTGAGAACTCTTTATTCCTATTAAAAGCATTAAATTTTGTACTATGTAATTCCAGAGAAGTTCCTCCATGCAGTGTTAGCTGAATTTCACCAGTTTTGATAGATCATATTTTCCTTTTCTCTCTGCTCTAAGTATGCTCTAATTTTCCTTGTCACTTCAGTAAGTCCTATGGATTACTTATAATTTCCAAGTATTTGGGAGTTTTCCAAATATCTTTTTATTATTGATTTTTAGTGTATTTTTATTATGAAAAGAGGACATACTTTTAATTATTTCAATTTGTTTAAATGTATTAAGGTTTGTTCCGTCCTTCAGAATGTGGTATATCTTGGTCAGTGTTCTGTGTGCATTTGAAAACAGTGTGTATTTTGGTGGAATGTTCTATAAATTATGTCAAATTGGTTCACAGTGTTATTCAGATCCTCTATATCCTTGCTGATTCATTTGTCCTATCAATTACTGAGAAAAGAATGTTGAAGTGTCCGAGTATAACTATGAATTTATCTACCTATACTTTTTATTCTTTTCAATTTTACTTCATATATTTCAAGTTTAGATGTATACACATTTGTTCCTGCTGTTCAGTAGCTCACGTCTGACATGAGTACTACATAGTACTTACTACACAGTAATCGTGTCTGACTCTGCAACCCCATGGACTGCAGCACCCAACCATCTCATCCTCTGTTGTCCTCTTCTCCTCTTGCCTTAAATCTTTCCCAGCATCAGGGTCTATTCCAACAAGTTGGCTCTTTGTAGCAGGTGGCCAAATACACATGAGGATTGTTATTATTCTTGGTGATGGACCATTTATCAATGTGCATGTGTGTGTGTTCTCTCATTGAGTCAGTCCGACCCTTTGCAACCCCAAGGACTGTAGCACACCAGGCTCCTCTGTCCATGGAGTTCTCCTGGCAAGAATACTGAAGTGGGTTGCCATTTCTTTCTCCATTATCAATGTATAATGGCCCTCTTTATCCCTGGTAAGCTTCTTTGCTCTAAAGTCTACTTTGTGTGATAGTACATCCATTCCAGATTTCTCTTGATTAGAATTTTTATGATAGAGCTTTTTCATCTTTTTTACTTATGTCATTATATTTAAAAAATGGTTTTCTAAGACAGATATCATATGATATCACTCACATGTGGAATCTAAAATATGGCACAAATGAACTTATCTACTAAACAGAAACAGACTTACAGACATAGAGAACAGACTGGTGATTGCCAAGGGGAAGCGGGGGTGGGGACGGGATGGATTGAGAGGTTGGGATTAGCAGATGCATACTATTATATATAAAATGGATAAACAACAAAGTCCTATTGTGTAGCACAGGGAAATATATTCAGTATCCCATGATAAACCATAATGGAAAAGAATATGAAAAAGAAATATGTATAGGTATATAACTGATTTTTTGCTATACAGCAGAAATTAACACAACTTTGTAAATCAACAATTGTTCAATTTTTTTTTTTAAAGATTGGCTTTTTGTGGCCAGCATACAGTTAGGTTTTATTAGCCAATTGGACATCTCTAACTTTTAACTGGTATTTTTAGATCATTTACATTTCATATAATTATTAATATGTTTAGATGTCATTTTATTAATTAATAAATATTAAATAAATATTTATTTATTTTATTTTTTAATCCCTTTATTATTCCAGTTTTTCCCCTTCTAGTCTTTTTCTGGATTATTTCAACCATTTTTTGTTTCCATTTCACTTTATCTATTGACTTTTTGGCTATATTAGATATATATATATATATAATATTTTTTGGTTGCTCCAGGGATTATAATATGAAATATATATATATATTGCATATATATTCTAATATATATTCTGAATGTTTTTTATTTTAGATAACAGATTTTTTCAGTTCTAAAGTTTTCATATTACTTTTTATACTTTCTATTTCTCTACTGAGAATTTCTAACTTTCCATTCATTCAAAGATAGTTTATCCTTATATCATGAAGTACAATTAAAATAGCTGTTTTTAATGGCTTTGTCTGATAATTCCAACATTTGGATAATCTTGGACTTGGCCTCTGTTGGTTGTGTTTTCCCTTGAGAATTGTTCACATTTTCCTGGTTCTTGCTATGTTGAGTAAATATGCAGTACATTCTGGACGGTTTGAATATTCTCCTTGGAGACTCTAGGTTATGTTAAAATCTGGAGATGGCTTCCAAAGTCAGAATTATCTCTACTTTCTCCAGCTTCTGGTGACTCCTTTCCTGTTCTTTGGTTCAGAAAAATTAATTTCTGAAAGAGTTTTGTTTGCTGCCGTTGCTGTTCTATACAGTTGGAGTCCTACTCAGGACAAAGCAGTGAGAAAACAGAGCGGAAAAAGTTAACTGTTTGGAAGGTAAGAGCTTCTTTCTCCAATTCCTCCTGCCTGCCAGAAAGATGGGGTTTCTGTCTCAACTTAAACTGCCGATGTAATCCTCAGACAGTTCTATACTAGGGCGGTTACTTGGGACATGGGCAAGCAGGGAGGCAAATGGAGAGGCCTCTGCAAACCACACTCTCAGCTTTGAAGGAAGCTCTTTTCCGGGCACTCCGGCCAGCGGGGGGAAAAAGCGGGGAAGGGCTTATCTTCAATCTTTTGCTATTTGCACAACTAAGACAACCCACAGGTCAGAGTGGAATGATGAAAAGATAAAAAAAATAATAATAATAAGGAAAACTCACCTTATATGAATCACTCCCTCAAGCTCTGACACTTTTCTGAATCTGCCTGCTAGCTTTACTTTTCAAAGTCATTAGGGCATTGCTATCTGTGTTTTGTCTAGAGATTTTCACTTTGATCTGTGGTACAGAAAAGCTTATTCCATGTTCCAGCTCCAGAGCAGGAATCTAAGGCCATTTTAGTTTATTTTTAAACAGAGTTCTGGTATAAATCTTCTGGTGAAAAAAAAAAAAAAAAAGCAATGTAAAACTTTTAAAATGTATTAATATTTAAAAAAATAGATTTCTGGGTTTTTTTAAATATTTATTTATTTATTTGGCTGCACTGGAGCTTAGCTATCACATGCAATATCTTCAGTTGCCTCACAGGATCTAGTTCCCTGACCAAGGATCAAATCCAGGCCACCTGCATTGGGAGTGTAGAGGCTTAGCCACTGGACCACCAGGGAAGTTCCTTAGGCCATTTTAAATAAAGCAGTACAAATCCTTCCTTAGTAAGAATTAATATTCTTGATAATTTTTATGTTAGCTTCTGTGGTGTTCATTTTAAATGTGATATTTTCACTTTTTCTCTTAAGGATACCACAAGAACAACTATTTCCTGTTCTGTGACCAGTCTCTTCTGACATCTCATTTTAATATTGTTTCCCCAAATTCAGGCCCCAAATTTAGAAACATGAAGCTGTTAAGACATCCTTGATCCCTAAAATATCTTTTGGGTTTCTTGGACAGCCACTAAGTAAACATGAATGTTGACCCTTTCACCTTGTAAAATAAGAAATAACAAAAATAGTTGAGTTTGTTTGGTGTCCTCCAGATTTTAATTCATTCAAAATTCTCATGAGAACTGTTAATTAAACCTGGTACATAAGAAAAATCTACAAAATTAAAAGAAAATTTGGCTTCCCAAGCTTGCTTTTCTGAATGTTGAGTTTTAAGCCAGCTTTTTCACTGTCCTCTTTCACTTCCATCAAGAGGCTCGTTAGCTCCTCTTCACTTTCTCTCATAAGGGTGGTGTCATCTGCATATCTGAGTTTATTGATATTTCTCCCAGCAATCTTGTATTTCATCCAGCCTGGAATTTCACATGATGTACTCTGTATATAAGTTAAATAAGCAGGGCAACAATATACAGCCTTGACATACTCCTTTCCCAATTTGGAACCAGTCTGTTGTTCCATGTCGAGTTCTAACTGTTGCTTCTTGACCTGCATACAGATTTCTCAGGAGGCAGGTCAGGTGGTCTGGTATTTCCATCTCTTTAAGAATTTTCCAGTTTGTTGTGATCCATACAGTTAAAGGCTTTGGCGTAGTCAACAAAGCAGAAGTAGATGTTTCTCTGGAACTCTCTTGCTTTTTCAACAATCCAACAGATGTTGGCAATTTAATCTCTGGTTCTTCTGAATTTTCTAAATCCAGCTTGAACATCTGGAAGTTCACAGTTCACATACTGTTGAAGCTTCACTTGGAGAATTTTGAGCATTATTTTGCTAGCATGTAAATAAGTGCAATGTGCAGTAGTTTGAACATTCTTTGACATTGCCTTTCTTTGGGATTGGAATGAAAACTGACTTTTTCCAACCCTGTGGCCAAATATGCTGGCATATTGAGTGCAGCACATTAACAGCACCATCTTTTAGTATTTGAAATAGCTCAACTAGAATTCCATCACCTCCACTAGCTTTGTTCATAGTGATGCTTCCTAAGGCCCACTTGACTTCACATTCCAGGATGTCTGGCTCTAGGTGAGTGATCACAACATCATGGTTATCTGGGTCATGAAGATATTTTTTGTACAGTTCTTCTGTCTATTCTTGCCACCTCTTCTTAATATCTTCTGCTTCTGTTAGGTCCATACCATTTCTGTCCTTTTTGTGCCCATCTTTGCATGAAATATTCCTTTGGTATCTCTAATTTCTTGAAGAGATCTCTAGTCTTTTCCATTCCATTGTTTTCCTCTATTTCTTTGCATTTATCACTGAGGAAGGTTTCCTTATCTCACCTTGCTATTCTTTGGAACTCTGCATTCAAATAGGTATATCTTTCCTTTTCTCCTTTACCTTTCACTTCTCTTCTTTTCTCAGCTATTTGTAAGGCCTCCTCAGACAAACATTTTGCATTTTTGCATTTCTTTTTCTTGGGGATGGCCTTGATCACTGCCTCCTGACCAATGTCACAAACCTGCATCAATAATTCTTCAGGCACTTTGTCTATCAGATCTAATCCCTTGAATCTATTTGTCACTTCCACTGTATAATCATAAGGGATTTGATTTAGATCACACCCGAATAGTCCACTGGTTTTCCCTAATTTCTTCAATTTAAGTCTGAATTTGGCAATAAGGTGTTCATGATCTGAGCCACAGTCAGCTCCCTGTCTTGTTTTTGCCGACTGGAAAAACAGCCCTAATATTTATTGATTTATAAGAAAAGCAACCCTAAATATTGGAAGGACTGATGCTGAGGCTGAATTTTCAGTAATTTTGGCCACCTGATGCAAAGAGCTGACTCATTGGAAAAGAGCATGATGCTGGGAAAGATTGAAGGCAGGAGGAGAAGGGGACAACAGAGGGTGAGATGGTTGGATGTCATCACCAATTCAATGGACATGAGTTTGAGCAAGTTCTGGGAGATGGTGAAGGACAGGGAGGCCTGGCGTGCTGCAGTCCATGCAGTCACAGAGAGTCAGACACGACTGAGCAAGTGAACAACAACAACAAAAGCTTGTTTTTATAGAAATAAAAGTTTGTTGTCAATGTGAGCCGTGTCTTAGTTATTACATACTTTTCGTAATGAGAAGTAGGATATTCATGTTTGTGTATAAAAACTGACACTGTCTACCAGTTGATTTATTTTGGAAAATATTTTGTTCCTACCTACATTTTAATAACCTTTTCAGTTGCGGATAATCATAATACATTTTCTGTTTTAGAATAAAGTGCTGGAAATCTGTCAATACCCTTGCTATCTATAATATGTTCCTACCCTAGGGTAATTATTGAAAATATCCTTATAAATTTATATACATATATATTATGCCTTAAAGAATAATATCTTCTTTTGCTCTGATATTATTATTATAATAATTATAAGTAGGCATGACTTACATTTAATTTGTTCACCTAGTTATGAAGTTTCTCTAACTTTTTTGACCACTCCCCCTCAATCTATGACAAGCTGAAACCAAGATGATAGTGGAGATCCAAAAGTGTGGTAATTTCCCTTCCCTTGTGTGGTCTTACTATCATCTCAGAAAGTAAGAGGACCAGAAGGAGGGATTATAAAGGATCCATCCCACTTGTAGACTCTCTTGTCTAGGAATTGTCAAAATCAGCTCTTGTTTCCTAACCTTCTTCTGACACTGAGTACACACTTATGGGCTCATCTCATCCTATCTAGAGGGCAACTTTCATACTTAACTATGAACTGAACTCCTTTTTAGCAGTTAAAAATTCCTCACTTTCCCACCTGCAAAGAGTAGACTCTCTTTTGTAACGTTTTACTTTGGTGGTTTATTTATTTATTTATTATGGGTCAGGAAGATCCCTTGGAGAAGGGCATGGCAACCCACTCCAGTATTCTGGCCTGGAAAATCCCATGCACAGAGGAGCCTGGTGGGCCACAGTCCATGGGGTCGCAAAGAGTCAGACATGACTGAGTGACTAACACTTCACTTCTTCACTCTCTGATATGTACATTTCCCATTTAGCTCACATAAAAACTGTGGACTAAAGAAAATATAACCTTCATGCAGACCTAACCTACGACATTGTTCTGGGGGGCCCTCCAGCTTGTGCATAAGGGCCCCATTCGTCCATTGACAGGTCTTGGTAAGGACCTTGGTCAACTGGCTAATACACTAAGAGACCAGCAGGGGCAGCAGCACCAAACATCTCTGCCAGCACCTTCCAAGAGGTGGGTCCCAATCCCTAGGCCCACCTACCCGTTTGCTTTTAGGCTGTCACTGAAAAGAAAGGTCAGAAGGAAAGGCAGAGCTTATTGTTGGTGGTGGTTTAGTCACTAAGTCATGTCCAACTCTTGTGAACCCATGGACTGTAGCCTAGTTATCTTTCCAGACCTAGCATGACCCTCTATGCTCAAGGACTTCCTTACAGCTATGTCCTGCCAGGGCTAGAAGCCAGCCTGAGCCCTCCATCCCCCCACATTGGTGGAGTCTGGGCACCCCACCTGCCCCCAGCCCTGACTGACTTAATCCACGTAGTTCTCGGCCAGAAACAGAGTGGATCACGTTGCCTCTGGGGAAAAAAGAAAAAGTTACAGAAAAGCCACGTAAGTTACAATTATGCCACTCCTCTGATAAAGTACAGGAAATACTGGATAAACAGCGGTTTAGATAAAGATTTGTTGAGTAGATAAAGGAGATTAAATAGAAATATGTGCAAATAAAATGAGACATCCCTGTATAAGGAAGCTAAAGGCAAGGTCCTTCCCTATACAAGCTCATAACTTAGGGTGAGTCACTTACACATTGTCAGACCTCAGGGCTGTTCAGATTCAGAAAGAAGGGGGCCTGGAACCCAGTGACCCCCAGCAAGTGATGGATGAATAAGTGAGTAAGCGAATGAA
The DNA here is from genome assembly GCF_019320065.1 of Cervus canadensis. Classification (NCBI taxonomy): domain Eukaryota; kingdom Metazoa; phylum Chordata; class Mammalia; order Artiodactyla; family Cervidae; genus Cervus; species Cervus canadensis. The sequence goes on along the minus strand of NC_057392.1, from coordinate 17,333,531 downwards.
TAATTGAGTGTATGTTGGGCTGAGATTCAGAGCAAAAAGGGTTTTTTAAAATAGGTAAACTTTTATTTAATTGCTTCCCAGGTGGTTCAGTGGTTAAAAAAAAAAAAAAAATCCACCTGTCAATGCAGGAGATGCAGGTTTGATCTCTGGGTCAGAAAGATCCCCTGGAGGAGGAAATGGCAACCCACTCCAGTATTCTTGCCTGGGAAATCCCATGGACAGAGGAACCTGGCAAGCTACCATCTATGGGGTCACAAAAGAGTCAGACACAATTGAACAGTTAAACATAACAAAATTTTATTTAAATCTTTTACTGCTAACAAAAATCATGTGAAGATTGGCCATGGTCTGTGGTTGTCATTGTTCAGTAACTCAGTCATGTCCGACTCTTTGCAATCCCATGGACTGCAGCATACCAGGCTTCCCTGTCCTTCACCATCTCCAGGAGTTTGCTCAAACTCATGTCCACTGAGTCAGTCATACCATCCAACCATCTCATTCTCTGTTGCCCCCTTCTCCTCCTGCCCTCAATCTTTCCCAGCATCAGGGTCTTTTCCAACAAGTCAGTTCTTCGCATCAGGTGGCCAAAGTATGGGAGTTTCAGCTTTAGCATCAATCATTCCAATGAATATTCTGGGTTGATTTCCTTTAGGATTGACTGGTTTGATCTCCTTGCAGTCCAAGGGAATCTCAAGAGTATTCTCCAGCCCCACAGTTTGAAAGCATCAATTCTTCAGTGCTCAGCCTTCTTTATGATCCAACTACAATCACAGAAAGCTAACCAAAATGGCCTGCAGAGTTAAACCAGAGGGAGGACATGTTTTTCTGGCAGGAAAGTAGTGAAGTCTCCACATCCCTGAAAACAAGATCAACAAGGATGTGGAATGCTCCCATTATGGTGCAGTGTGCTGAGGTCTTGGTACATCTTGCATAGAAAGTTGAGTTCAGAAATTCTCACACATTTAGTAAGAGAACTGCATGCTTCTCTTTTGTTCCTTCTCATTTCTTTTCCTTCTTGACATAAAAAATGATATCCTGTGTTCCACCCTAACTTCTGTTGCAGAAAGTAAACACTGTTGAAAAGCCTCATAAATTTTCACTGACTTTGTTCCTTCTGTTTCACAAGTGCCTCTACACCTATTTGAACAACTGAGGACACGCAGGAGCAAAACTCCCTATCCCAGCCATGCATGATGCTAAGTGTACACACACAGGCTGAACACCACTTTACAAAGCTCCCTGCTCCTCAGGAGTTTGGAAACCTTAATGAGGGTAAAATATCCTGGCCTCTGCATCACAGTGATGTGTTTAAAGTTATATTGCTGTTGTTTAGTCATTCAGTTGTGTCTGATTCTTTGCAACGCCATAGACTGTAGCCCATTAGGCTCCTCTTGTTGTAGCCACATGTTCTGGGAAACAAACTCACTCAGAAGGACAATGCAGATAGTGGAGTGCAGTTTATTACACCAGTGGGCCCAAGGCAGAATCTCCTCTTAGCCAAGGACCCCGACCAGCATTTGTGAAAATCTTTTATACCCCATGTGTATGTGTCCGAACCCATCACCCCAAATTCCTTGAGACTTACATAAACTAAGGAAGGGTAAATACAATCCCAATAACCCCATCACTCTTGTGTCATGTGCTCAGACAGTTAAACATTTAGCCAATAATCAATAAGCACGAGGTTACATTCCGACAGGTACAGAAAAATTTATGGCCCGTCTGGAGAAAGGGGTGATTAGTGTATGTGTTCTCTTAGGCGAGGAGTAACCTGGATACGACCTTCAAGATTCCCCTGTCCGGAGGGGATCTTATCCTTCTGTTGTCGTTTCCATAGACACTAAACAGAGTTCAGAGTCCATTGGAGAGGTGGCCGAGCTTGATCAGCATGAACAGGCCTAAGATGGAGTCCAGGCCCTATGAATTCCTTCTTCACTCTGTCCATGGGATCTCTGGAATACTGGAGTGGGTTGCCATTTACTTCTTCAAGGGAATCTTTCCAGTCCAGGGATCAAACCCGAATCACCTGCAAATTGGCAGGGGATTCTTTACCACTGGGCCACCTGGGAAGCCCCCTTTAAAATTATATCCTGCCTTAAAAAGCTGTGTGATCATGAACATGTTACAAAACCTCTTTGAGTGAGCCTTGGCTTCTGTATCTGGAAATGGGGGGTAATACTCATCCCCTTGTAGGTGTCCTTTTACAATGAACTCAAACAACGTAAGACAAACAGCTGGCATACAGCAGGCACTCACCAATGGTCTGTGTCCTTTCTCTCAACAGGGGACTCACCTTTAAACTCGCATCCAATAATAAAACACAAGCGAAGAGGATCAACATGTTTTTTAATATTTTGTATCAAAGTAGTTATTTGATAAATCGAGTTTTTTGTCTATACACTTGGAAGTTATGCTTTCCCTTTCTATTCTTTGGGTACATGGCTGTGTGTGTGCATCCTAAGTCGCTTCAGTCATGTCTGACTCTGCAACCCCATGGACTGTAGCCAGGTCCTCGGTCCATGGGATTCTCCAGGCAAGAATACTAGAGTGGGTTACCATACCCTCCTCCAGGGGATCTTCCTGACCCACGGATTGAACCTACATCTCTTACATCTCCTGTATTTGTGATCTTTACCACGTTACTGCTGCTGTTAAGAAGATGATGATGTCTCACTTTTGTTCTGTTTTTAGCAACCTGGACTTTGCTCCCTGTTTCCATACAGGATATTTGTTTTAGGTGTTTTGAAATTTTGTTCCCATGTATCTAGCTGTTGTTTATTTTTATTTATTTAGGCCTCCCTGAGCTTCCTGAATCTAAGACCTTGTTTTCTTCCTGGAGATTGGAAAATTCTCAGCCATTATTTCTTTGAATGTTGCCTCTATCTCTTGCAAGCTCAATCTTGCACTTGGAAGGATCTTTTTTATGTCACCCAGTATTCCTAGAGTTTTCTTTAGTAGTAGTGAATGTGGGCCTCCCCATTAACAGAAATAAAAGTCCTAATCTGTGCATTTTTGAACTTCTCTGAATTTAGCATTAAATTCAAATGTAATACCAAAGAACTCTTTAGAGCCCCAAATTACTTATTTAAGTCATAAAATTTGAATATGCTGCATACAATGACATTATTCTTATAACAATGTTAAGCTGAACAATGAAAGCAGGGGAATGTTTGAACTTAAATTTCCTGACTGACAGTCAAAGGATGCTCTAAAACACTACTGAGTCAACATCTTTCCTCCCAAAACTTGCCTGCCTGCAGACACCCTTTACCATGGCCAACAAGTGCAAGAAGCCACACCATGTGTTTCTTTTTTAAAATCACCAAACTACCAATCACTATTCTCTTGTCTGTGGGCTAATTAAGCATCATGATTTCATTCCATTAAATATATCAACACTAAATTTGCTGTTGTCATTTTGTCGCTAGGTCATGTCTGACTCTTTGGGACCCTACGGACTGTAGCCCACCAGTCTCCTCTGTTCATGGGATTTCCCAGACAAGATTACTGGAGTGGGTTGCCATTTCCTTCTCAACACTAAGTTTATATTTTTTTCAGAATACTTGATAGCATTTTATATACTTGCCAGCTTTTTTTTTTTTGCCTAAATTCACCCTCAAAATCAAATATCCCTGTGTCTTTTCTGTGTTCTTCAAACACAACAACTGTTTGCAGGGACCCTGCACTCTCACAGGCGTATCTGCTAAGTTTTCATTTGTATGACTAACAACAAAGGCCACCCCAGGGCAGGGACCTCTAGACCACGTCCTCAGTCAACACTATTTGAAGACAGTCCTTCATCAGGGTAGAATCCACCTCCTGGAACCTCAACCAACATTTCCTCATTTCTTCGCCGTATCCAAGAACATTTCTATGAGAAACTTCATGAAGTATTTTTAATGAGATGAAAACGTTCAGGCAGTATTCCTAAGCCCACTAATTAAAACAAGAAGAAATGGAGCTGATCGGTGACGGATTTATTTGTCAGGAACCTCAGCTGGCACCCAGTGTTCATTATTTCCTCTTGTAAATGTTCCGACACCATCCGTTTCATGCGGCATTCCCGAGGCTACCAGGAACTGACTTGAAGTTCATCAGTCCTGAGTCTTTATTTTTCCCCTTTTTCTGAAAGGAACTCACACAAGTCCAGTGTCTGTTGCCCCTCCCCAGGACTCCTCAAAGGTGCCTGGCAGGAGCTCTGAGAAATACTCTGGAATGTGACTGGTCTGGAGCTGAAGGGTCCACTTGCCAAATGCCTGACCAGTTTTCTGACTCTCCTTTCACCTCTCCTGAGTCTTTGTTGCTGTTGTTCAATCACTAAGTTGTATCCGACTCTTTGTGACCCCATAGACTGCAGCACACCAGGCTCCTCTGTCCTCTGCTGTCTCCTAGAGTTTGCTCAAATTCATGTCCATTGAGCAGGTGGGGCTGAAGGAGGAAACAGACAGAACAGGCTCCATCTTGAAAGCAGGACTCCATCTTGGGCCGGACTGTGGACATTGAGCTCTATGCCCAGTATCTGTGAAACGACATACCAACTGGAAAACCAGGCCCCCGAAAGGAAGAGCCCCAAGGGCTCATACCTAGACTCTTCATCACCTAAAGAATACCCAAATTATCTGTGAAACCAAATAGAATCATAAATTCTACTGTGCTTATTGGGGTATGCCCACAGACCTATTGATAATTGTCCACTGTTAACTACCTAGGTTTAAGGCATACGAATCACGGGTTAACTTTGATTGTATCTTCCTTTTCCTTTGTGCAGACTAGCTTCAAAGAATTTGGGGAGGTGGGTTTGAGCACATACACTTAGGGTATATAAGGTTTTCACAAAAACTGGTTGGGGTCCTTGGCTAAGAGGAGACTCAGCCTTGGGCCCGCCAGTGTAATAAACTGCACTCCACTATCTGCATTGTCCTTCTGAGTGAGTTTGTTTCCTGGAACGCATGGCTACAACAATGTCATCTAACCATCTCATCCTGTGTTGTCCCCTTCTCCTGACTCCAGTCTTTCTCGGCACCAGGGTCTTTTCCAATGAGTTGGCTCTTCCCATCAGGCCCTCAGTCTACCTCTCTTTATATATTGTTTTAATTTTTCAAACTAGAAGACCCTCTTTGGAGGACCATAATGAGTCTGTTGGCTTCCCTCTATCTCAGGCACAAAAGCATCTTTCTTAAGGAAAGATTCTTACATTTCTCAGTCACCTGATCCTCTTCTTATAGGTCGCTACCGAAGAATTTTATTCTATTTATATAGAGCCCTTCCCTCTCCATCTTTTTACATTATTTCATAAAGCCCAAAGACCTTTTTATGTAGCTTTCCATCTTCTCTAGATGCCTTTTCTTTAGTATTATTTGTGAATTCTAAGTCATCTTATTTTTTCAAAGCTTCTATTCTCATGGGTAAATATCCCTTTTAAGATTCTGAATCAGATCATTGACACAAAGATCATGGCATCCAGTCCCATCACTTCATGGCAAATAGATGGGGAAATGTGCAAGCATTGACAGATTTTTATTTTCTTGGGCTCCAAAATCACTGTAGGCAGTGAGTGCAACCATGGGATTAAAGGACACTTGCTCCTTGGAAGGAAAGCTGTGACAAATCTAGACAGCATATTAAAAAGCAAAGACATAATTTTGCCAACAAAGATCTAAATAGTCAAAGCTATGGCATTTCCAGTAGTCATGTACGGATGGATGTGAGAGTTAGATCATGCAGAAGGCTGAGCACTGAAGAATTGGTGCTTTTCAATTGTGGTGGTGGAGAAGACTCTTGAGAGTCCCTTGGACTGCAAGGAGATCAAACCTGTCAATCCTAAAGAAAATCAGCCCTTTAGGGGTTGATTATTCATTGGAAGGACTGATGCTGAAGCTGAAGCTCCAATACTTTGGCCACCCGATACATAGAATCGACTGGAAAAGATCCTGATGCTGGGAAAGATTGAAGGCAAAAGGAGAAGAGGGTGGCAGAGAATGAGGTGGTTGGATAGCTAGCATCACTGACTCAATGAACATGAATTTGAGCAAACCCCAGGAGATAGTGAAGGACAGGGAAGCCTGGCGTGCTGCAGTCCATGGAATTGCAAACAGTTGAATGCGACTTAGCCACTGAATAACATCAGACTGCTGAACTTTAACATCTTTTTAAAATAAAAAGAATTTTAAAAAATAAATAAAATAAAATAAAAAGAATAGAAAGATTCAGGAAGGAGGGGAAGTTGTGTAGAAGCAAGAGATTAAGTGAAGAAGATGCCAAGAAAATAATTAGAGAAGTTTGTAGCCAATGAAAAGAGATTACTTTCAAAATTTCCAATATAGGAATGTCAAAAGTAGAAAGGCACCTCCATTATAGAAATATAAAGGGAATACTTGGGAATGGATGCAAAGAAGCACATGATTTTTCCCATACTTACACTACAAATGTCAAGAGTACACACACTTGCCATGGAAGAATCCAAACATTCCAGAGCTTCCCCAAGTTCAACAAGGGCCATGACCACTGCCCAGAGGCAAACCACAGTGAACAATGCTGTGTGTCTCTTCCTAAGGCGTGAGGATTTCTTTGAGACAGGCTTTATTGAATCGAAGATTCAAATAGAGTTTCCTGGCACAGAGATGAGAAGCATCAGACTTGGTAAAGCTTGGCAAACAGGATGTTCTAAACCAGACTTGACAGAATCCTTTCTAAGTAAGTCGTTCAGCCTTCAGGGCACCCACCCAAGGTGAAGTTCTAAAGCAGCCGCTCCTAACATTGCCTTAGAACTCCCCCCTCCTGGAAGACAGAGGCTGGAGCTGAGCCCCCAGCCAAATACATCTACTGAGGGGCTTGCATATTTTACCATTTAAAAGGATGCTCCATTCCTCATACATAAGTAAAATGAGGCTATATAAATGTTTATGTGTATATATCTGCATATCTATTGCCATTGTTGCTTTACTTAGACTCTTTGCCTGCCAGGCCCCTTTGTCCCTGGGATTTCCCTAGCAAGAATACTGGAGTGGGTTGTCATTTCTTTCTCCAGGGGATCTTCCCAAACCAGGGATTGAACTCATGTCTCCTGCTTTGTCAGGCAGGTTCTTCACGAGTGTGCCACCTGGGAAGCCCCATGTCTATATACTTGTATATATTATAGATATGTATATATATACATACATATTTTATACATATAAATGGGCTTCCCAGGTGGCTCTAGGGGTAAAGAACCTGCCTGCCAATGCTTGAGCCACAGGAGATATCGGTTCAGTCTCCGAGTTGGGACGATCCCCTGGAGGAGGGCGTGACAGCCCACTCCAGTATTCTTGCGTGAAGAATCCCATGAACAGAGGAGCCTGGCAGGCTACAGTCCGTAGGTCACAAAGAGTCAGACATGACTGAAGTGACTTAGCACTGCACATATACATACATAAATGAAAGTATGAAAGTGTTCATCAAGAATACTGCAGTGGACGGCAGTTCCTTTCTCCCAAGGATCTTCCCGACCCGGGGATCAAACCCGGGTTTCCTGCATTTCAAGTGAATTCTTTATGTCTGAGCCAAAATACATACATACACATTCTTATTTCTTGCCATCATACTTGTTTTGACCACGAGGTTTCCTCAGCAGTCCTGAATATGTCAGTCCCCCTGTTTCAATGTTCTTGGGCTACTGTAACAAGGTATCCCAGACTGGGTGGCTTATCCAGCAGAAATGCGTTGTCACATTTCTGGAAACGAGGGATATGAAATCAATGTGTTTGCTAGCAAGGCTGTTTCCCTCTGAGGGCTGTGAGGAAAAGATCTGTTCCAAGCCCTCTCCTTGGCTTGTCCACAGATCTGTTCATGCTTTCATGGTCCTATCCCCATGTGCAAGTCTGTCTCCAAATTTCCCCCTTTTATAAGTACTCCAGCCATATTGGCTTAGGGGCCACCATAATAACCTCATTTTAACTTGGTAGAAACTCATCTCCAAAACCAGCCTCTCTGCAGCATTAGGGATCAGGGTAACACCATATGACTTAGAGGGTTACATAATTCACCCCATAATGCAACCCCACCTCCAGCCTCTGCCCCATAAGTCACTTTATTCTGAAAGAAGCAGCACTCTTTAACATCAAACAACAAAATCAGCTGAGAAGAACCAAGACTCAAAGTCTATGTCCAGTTCTTGTAGAAATCTGTGTTCCAGCTAGTTGAGTATCTATGGAAAAACAGCGTTTCCCAGGAGAGTAAGAAACATAGGAAGGGACTTCCCTGGAGGTCCAGTATTTAAGAATCTGCCTTGCAATGCAGGGGACAATTCCTCATCTAGGAACTAATATCCCACAACCCACAACTACTGAGCCCCATGTGCCACAACTAGAGAGTCCCTGCACCACAATGGAAGATCCCACATGATGCAAGGAGGATTCTCCCACAGGCCACAACTAAGATTCAATGCAGCCAAATAAATAAATATTTAAAAGAAAAAAAGAAAGAAACAAACACAGGAGTTATAAGAAGGAAAAAAAAAAAATAAAAAGAAAGGAAAAGCACAGCAAAGTTCCCTAAGCCGGGTGAAGGTCTCAGAGGGAGCTGTTGAGTGTCTGTTTGTTTAGCCCACCCATGCAGTTCCACTCTGGAAAAGTCAGTCATGCCCATGGTTGGAAGCCCGGGGCTCTGACAGCAGACAAGAGGAAGTCTGCACGTGGGCCAACCAGATCTGTTCAGGCACCCAGGATGTTTAGGTTCCACGATTCACACCTGCAAGGTCACAGATGTACCTTACCTACTAGACTGTTGTGCAGGTGATTCACTGTCACTGAGATCCCTTCCATACTATAGGTGTGGGTGAGGGTGTCCCAGGATACAGGAATGAGGCTACATAGAACCCAACGTTTGCCCACTGTGTGCCACTGTATACTTATTGCACTCCTTACTCTGGGCGGGGCACTGTGCTAAATATTGTACTTCAATGTAGCTGAGAGTCTAAGTGGAGATCGAGTGCATATGGGGTGTAGGACTGTGGTTCCTTCCATTCTACTCAAGCATCCATTTTCATAAGCTTATGGGGGTGAGTGGGGAGTAGCATTGGAGTTAAAGTAAGAAATAGGAGATGGTGCTTGGGGGCTGGGGAAGAGGCTTGGAGGGAACCAAGGAACTTTGTAGGAGGAAGTGGGGGACCCAGCCCCTCCCCAGAGTCTCCCTCAGTTGTAAGTCAAAGGCAAAGGGAATGTTTTGATTAAGACTTTCTGACTTTGGGCTCAGGTACAAGTTTTTCCTGGTTCCTGTGTGGACACTGTAGCCTCGTCCAGTGGCAGCTTTAGAAGGTCAGCATATCAGCCCTGCTCTTCCCTTAGGATCTTCTAAAATTGTAAATGCTCCCAGACTTGGGTCAATGATTTATTTTGCAGTATTTTCTGAACTAGTTTTTCTTTTCTATCCCCAAAGTGTTTTGTTTCTGAGAACAGAGTTCTGAGACTTGTAACTAACTGCTCATGTTTTGATTTAACAAACCGTGAACTATTGAATCACATCGTTACTGAGGTAGCATTAACAAAAGAAGCATCTCCACGCTGAGTCAGGCCACTGGGAGAGTTTTTCAGTGACGCCATTCGAAAGTGTATAACCACATCTCTTTAGGAAGAAACCGCTAAATTATAAAAGAAAGCATATTAAATGCTGTTTTAGTATTAATATTCACAATAATGTTTTAGAGTTTGCCTCACCACATTTTAAAAATCCATTTCCATCCCACTTAAATAGTCATGATCAACTCTGAGCTTGCAACCTGCAAGGGTATTCCAGGCTTAAAAACACCCTATTGTCTTCTGTGCATTATTCCAATAAGGTTACTAATTGTTTAATTTTGCTTTTTTCTCCAAGAAAAAGACTATTTCACAAAGTATAATTTCTCAAGCAGTAGTTTATGGTTCTCTTTATTCTGCCAGCATATAAAAGCTTCTGTTATGATTTGTATAAACTTGCCAAGTGAATTAAATCAATATACAAAATGCATATGTTACCATGCAAATGTAGAAACCTGTCTGAGTGTGAGGGAAACCCACCCACCCTCATGCCAACAAGAGCCAAGGAGCTGCCCAAATATAGAGAAGCCTGGCTCAGGGCATAAAACAGTCATTTTATAATTCATTTACTGGGTTCCAGAACTGTTCATAATTCAATTTCCTGTAGTTCCAACTCAGGGCTTTCTTTGTTACTGGACTGATGCTCTGTGCAGATGGGCCAGCCACTCGCCCAAGAACTATTTCTATATGCTTCCAGCTAAGAACCCTGGAGAGTTTTTCTGACCTTCCACCCAGAAATTAAAATAAACATGGCCATCAACTGGTTTTAAAACCTGTGTAGGAGGACTTCCCTGGTGGTCTAGTGTTTTAAGAATCTGCCTGTCAATGCTGGGGACACAAGTTCAACCTCTAGTCCAGAAGATTCCACATGCTGGGGGGTAACTAAGCCCACGCACCATAACTACTGAAGCCCAGGTGCCCTAGAGCCCATGATCCACAGCAAGAGAAGCCCACACCACAAATAGAGAGTACCCCCACTGCTCATCACAACTAGGGAAAGTCCACTCACAGTTAAAAAGACCCAGCACAGTCAAAAATAAATAAATATGTGTCTTTGTTGTTGTTCAGTTGCCAAGTCATGTCCAACCCTTTGCGGCCCCATGGACTGCAGCCTGCCAGGCTTTCCTGTCCTTTACTATCTCCAGGAATTTGCTCAGACTCATGTCCATTGAGTCAGTGATTCTATCCAACCATCTCATCCTTTGTCACCCCCTTCTCCTCTTGCCCTTAATCTTTCCCAGCACTACAGTCTTTTCCCTTTTTATATTTATAACTATATACAGGGCTTCCCTGATAGCTCAGTTGGTAAAGAATCCACCTGCAATGTGGGAGACCTGGGTTAGGCCCCTGGGTTGGGAAGATCCTCTGGAGGAGGGAAAGGCTAGTATTCTGAAGGGAAGGGACAGTATCCTGGCCTGGAGAATTCCAAGGACTGTATAGTCCATGGGGTCGCAAAGATCTGGACACAACTTTCACTCACTTTCACTCACTCACTCATAACTATATAAATAAATAAAATTGTTTTTTAAGCCTGTACATATTTTTAGGATATTCTTAGAAACAATAAATATAAAACATACTTCAAACAATTGTAAATTTAGCCAAAGTCACCATTCCTTTATTTTTCACAATATATTTTTCACAAAATATTTTACAAAATATTTCACAAAATATTTTAAATATTTTTCACAATATTTAGGTTTCTTCTACCCATCTGCTTCTCTCTCACTCCACCTCGCACCTCTCCATCATCTCCACCTGGCCTACAGCATATCCAGGATAGAAATAGAGAGCAAAGAAGTGGTGCTGAGAGGAGAGGTAAGTTATCTGCTTTAGCTCCTCTCCCTACAGAGTGTGCACCTATGGTACCCAGCTTTGGAGGGACTCTGAAAGAATGAAATTGCTTGAAAGGAAATTGAAGCAATCCACTCAAAGAGCATTTTCCCTGTTTATCTTCGTCTTTTGTCAAATTCCAAGTGCACTCTTTTTCTCGGAATCCCTAATTAGAGCTGTGAAATGTTCTCTGTAAGGAAAATGCATTTATTCTTTCTATGGTTTCCTTAGTGTTTTTTTTTTTTTCTCTTCCAGCTTTATGGAGATATAACCGTGAACTTCCAGATGTTCAAGCTGGTTTTAGAAAAGGCAGAGGAACCAGAGATCAAATTGCCAACATCCACTGGATCATCAAAAAAGCAAGGGAGTTCCAGAAAAACATCTATTTCTGCTGTATTGACTACTCCAAAGCCTTCGACTGTGTGGATCACAATAAACTGTGGAAAATTCTTCAAGAGATGGGAATACCAGACCACCTGACCTGCCTCTTGAGAAACCTGTATGCAGGTCAGGAAGCAACAGTTAGAACTGAACATGGAACAAGAGACTGGTTCCAAATTGGGAAAGGAGTACGTCAAGGCTGTGTATTGTCACCCTGCTTATTTAACTTATATGCAGAGTACATCATGGGAAATGCTGGGCTGGAGGAAGCACAAGCTGGAATCAAGATTGCCAGAAGAAATATTAATAACCTCAGATATGCAGATGACATCAACCTTATGGCAGTGAGTGAAGAGGAACTAAAAAGCCTCTTGATGAAAGTGAAAGAGGAGAGAGAAAAAGTTGGCTTAAATGTCAACATTCAGAAAACTAAGACCATAGCATCTGGTCCCATCACCTCATGGGAAATAGATGGGGAGACAGTGGAAACAGTGTCAGACTTTATTTTTGGGGGCTCCAAAATCACTGCAGATGGTGACTGCAGCCATGAAATTAAAAGATGCTTATTCCTTGGAAGGAAAATTATGACCAATCTAGACAGCATATTAAAAAGCAGAGACATTACTTTGCCAACAAAGGTCCGTCTGGTCAAGGCTATGGTTTTTCCAGTGGTCATATATGGATGTGAGAGTTGGACTGTGAAGAAAGCTGAGCGCCGAAAAATTGATGCTTTTGAACTGTGGTGTTGGAGAAGACTCTTGAGAGTCCCTTGGACTGCGAGGAGATCCAACCAGTCCATCCTAAAAGAGATAAGTCCTCAGTGTTCATTGGAAGGACTGATGCTGAAGCTGAAACTCCAGTACTTTGGCCACCCATATGAAGAGCTGACTTATTGGAAAAGACCCTGATGCTGGGAGGGATATGGGGCAGGAGGAGAAGGGGACGACAGAGGATGAGATGGCTGGATGGCATCACCGACTCAATGGGCATGAGTTTGAGTAAACTCCCGGAGCTGGTGATGGACAGGGAGGCCTGGTGTGCTGCGATTCATGGGGTCGCAAATAGTCGGACACGACTGAGCGACTGAACTGGACTGAACTGACTGAACTTACATACAGCACTGTATAAATTTAAGGTGTATAACATAATGATTTGACTTACATACATCATGAAATGATGATCACAGTAAGTTTAGTGAAGATTTATCCTCTCATATGGATGCAAAATTAAAGAAACCGAAATTTTTTCCTTGTGTGAGAGTTCTTGGGATTTACTCTCTAAACAACTTTTGTATGTAACATGCAGCAGTGTTGGTCATATTTATCACGTTGGACATTACACCCGTAGTACTTACTTATAACTCAAAGTTTGTAGCTTTTGACCACCTTCAACCAATTCTCCCTGCTCCAACCCATCCCTGCCTCTAATAGCTACAACCTGATCTCTTTTTCTACGCGTTTGTTTTTAAAGTATAATTAACCTACAACACTATGTTAGTTCCTGTTATGCAACACAGTGATTTGATATTTTTATGCACATTTGGGGATTCCCAGGTGGCCCTACTGGTAAAGAACCAGCCTGTCAATGCACAAGACTTAAGTGATGTAGGTTTGATCCCTGGGTCAGGAAGATCACCTAGAGAAGGAAATGGCAACCCACTCCAGTTTTCTTTCCTGGAGAATTCCATGGACAGAGGAGGTTGGCGAGCTATGGTCCATAGGGTCACAAAAAATCAAACACGACTGATGTGACCTCATACACTTGTACGCATACACATTTAAAAACGATTACTGCAATAAGTCTAGTTACCATACATCACCATACAAAGGTATTACACAAGGATTGACTGCTTTCTCCATACTGTACATTGCCTGCTTGTGACTCATTTATTTACTTTGTACCTCTTAATCTCCAGCACCTATTTCTCTTCTCATCCCACCCCTACCTCTGGCAACCACCTGTTTGTTCCCTGTATCTGTAACTCTGTCCTGTGACATTTGTTCACTTGTTTTGCTTGTTATGTTATGTTCATGTGTTATGTTTATTCTTTTGTTTCTAGATTCCCAATACAAGTAAAATCACACAGTACTTGTCCACCTCTGACTTATCTAAGTGAGATAAGATAATACACTCTAAATACATCCATGTTGCTGCAAATGTCGAGTTCATTTTTATGGCATATGTATATATATATATATATTGCATATATCACATCTTTATCCATTCACCTATTGGTGGGCATTTAGGTTGCTTCCATATCTTGCCAGTGTAAATAATGTTGCAATGAACATAGTGGTGCATAAATCTTTTTGAATTAGTGTTTTCATTTATTTTTTTGGATAAATACCCAAGAGTGGAATTGCTGGATCATATGAGAGTTTTATGTTTTATTTTTTGAAGAGTTGCCATACTGTTTTCCATAGTGGCTTCACCCATTTACGTTACCATCAAAGTGCACAAGGATTCCCTTTTCTTTCCCTTTTTTTTAAAGATTTTTTGATGTGGACCATTTTTAAAGTCTTTCTTAAATGTGTTACAATATCACTTCTGCTTTATGTTTCGGTTTATCAGTCCTGAAGCGTGTGGGATCTTAGTTCCCTGACCAGGGGTTGAACCCGCACTCCCTGCATTGGAAGGCAAATCCTAACCACTGGACCACTACGGAAGTCCCAAGCAATCCCTTTCCTACACTTCCTTGCCGACAATTGTTATTGATAACACTGTTATTGATTTGTCTTCTTGATAATGGCCATTCTGGTCTTGATTTGCATTTCCCTGATGGGAGGTCATATTATGATCCCTAGCTCAATCAAAGAAAAAAACTCAAAAGAGATACATCTTTTTAAATCAGCAGGAATGTATGTTTATAAATACTTAACATAAAAGAAGTCAGCTTTTAAAAGGAATAGAACATTTACATTCATTTTATGATTCTAAGCATTGTAAACAGAATTTATTGTTTTCAGAGGTTTTTTGTTTTGTTTTGTTTTTTTGTTTTTTGGGGTTTTTTTGCTTGTATCGGGCAGGACTGGTTTGGTTGGAAGGAACATCAGATCTAGTGAAAAAATGGATTAGGAATGTGACTGGGCATCTCATGAGCTGAGGAGCTGTCAGCAGCCACTCCCTTTCTGCAGCTCCAGGGATTCTGGCCTATGCTCCTTTCCTCGCTTTGCTCCCCAGCCTCAGTGTTGGTTTCCCACCACACACAGAGCTCCCAACAGTTACCAGCCTGGGCCTACTCAACCTTGCAGATATGGCCTCACCTCTGTCTGACCAGATGTGTTCTTTTTCTTCAGTCTCAAGAGAGGCTGTCATTGGATGCTGGTAGCCTGGCAGGCACCTGTCATCTCTCCTGATCGCCTTTCCCTTTTGGCCTTGGAAGAGGCTGAGAAGAAGAACCTCAGCAAGGGCTGGGAAGGGGCAAGCAAAGTGGCTCAGGTGGCTGCACTACTTTCTTTCCTGAAAAAGGAACATCACTTTGCTTTTTTCCGTGTACACTGGCATGTCTGGTGGACACGTTTAGTACCGTACATTCATTTTTAGTCTGAAATCTTGACAAGCACCCCGAATCTAAAGAGAATTTTTTGGTCTCAGCAGTGGTCAGGGACCAGAACAGGGGCCTTCCCTGGGAGCAGTGGTTGAGCTGAGTGGGTCAGGCCCCCTAGGAACCGGGAGGAGGGGAGACTCTGGCCTGAGATGCACAGCAGAAGTACCATGGGAGGTGTCAGTACCAGGAGATGCCGGGGCTGCAGCCAAGAAGGACTGACTGGAAATCTCTGGGGGTAGGGGGGGTGGTCCCAGGGGACTGAAATGTGGTCCTGACCCTGAGAATCACTTATATAAAGGAAAATCTTGGCAAAATAGTGACATCCAGAAATTTTAAATACTCTCAGAAAAACTCAGGTGTTATGGGGAGGAGTGTGTGAAAATAGAGCCAAGGAAATAAACTCCAGAGGATTGTGTGTCGGGACTTCCCTAGTAGTCCCGTGGTTGAGAGTCTGCGATACAGCGGACAGAGATGAGTTCAATCCTTGGTTGGAGAACTAAAATCTCACTTGTCAGAGGGCATGTAAACCCATACACCACAACTATTGAGCCCAAGAACCTCAGCCAGAGAGTCTATGAGGTGCAATGAAAGATCCTGCACAATGCAGGGAGGATCCCGCTTGCCACAACTAAGATCTGATGCAGCCAGATAAATAAATATTAAAAACAAGCAAAGGACTGTGTATGATATCCTGGACATTGTTAGCCTTGTGTTTTGGAGACTGAGTCCTCTGACGGATGTGAACAGCTGTCTGTGGAGTGGGTAATTCATGTCTTTGGACTCAGACTGCACTCTGTCTTTGACAGGTGCTAATTTCCTCTGCTGATGTCCTTTCCCTTAGCTGGGCTCTATCCCTCTCTGCTCGATTCAGGGGTCAGGCAGGATGGTGAAGCTTCCGCTGAGAACTGGGGACCCCCTCCCTCTGGTCCCTTCCTTCCCAAGATCACCCATCACTCTCCAGTGTCTGTGGTTTCACCTGCCTCTGTCCTCTGACCATTCAGGAAAGAAAGAATCAAGGTTTTTACAGGAGTTGTGTCTTTTCCATGGGTCTTGGCATGCTGCCAGGCTCAAGGCCATGAAAACAGCTAACTCTTTCCAGGCTAGTCTCATTTTTCAAGGGTCATCGCTGAATCACCTGCTTTTCCTCATTCTCCTGTGTTGTTTGTGTGGTTTTGGTCCAGGGTCTTACTTGTCTTCTGTAGGGTGCTTGGAATGAGGGAGACAGGAATGACTTGGGGTTCCAAGGTACCTGGCGGTGACTGACATCAGTGAGCTGAGAGACATATGGAGATGAGTCTCAGGGAACAGAGACCAGTATGTGCTGAACCTGAGGGTGAAAGAGGAACAGGATTCAAGTCCCCTCCCCCTGAAACCGAGCAGGGTCCTGTGGGGCTCCCAGGCACGTAGTATCTTTTTTGTTCCTCATTTCCTTTGGCAAGACTCCAGCCTCCATGACCTTCCCTGAGTTCCAAAGGGTAAATTTAAACAGTTGAGGCTCCAATACTTTGACTACTTGATGTGAAGAGCTGACTCACTGGAAAAGACCCTGAGGCTGGAAAAGATTAAGGGCAGGAGGAGAAGGGGGCAACAGAAGATGAGATGGTTGGATAGTGTCACTGACTCATTGGACATGGATGTGCGCAAACTCCAGGAGGTAGTGAAGGATGGGGAGCATGGCTTGCTGAAGTCCATGGAGTTTCAGAGTCGGACATGACATAGTGACTGAACAGCAACAACAATCAAGGGAGGAGCAGCCAGGAAAACATCTGAGGTGAGATTAAAGAAACCACAGAACTCATCAAGATTAGGACACCAACCGCCTGAGACCCTGTTTATAGTCTAATCTTAGCCACCCCACATTTGAATCTTTGTTATAAAACCCTTCATCAGATACTCCCAGGTTGGGACACATAGTTTTTTGAGACAGAAGCCCACTGTTTCGCCCTTGGTCTGCCAAAGTAATCAGTTCAGTTCAGTTCAGTTGCTCAGTCGTGTCCAAGCATTAGGGTCTTTTCTAACAAGTCATCTTTTCACATCAGGTGGCCAAAGTATTGGAGCTTCAGCTTCAGCATCAGTCCTTCCAATGAATATTCAGGACTGATCTCCTTTAGGATTGACTGGTTGGATCTCCTTGCAGTCCAAGGGACTCTCAAGAATCTTCTCCAACACCACAGTTCAAAGGCATTAATTCTTTGGCGCTCAGTTTTCTTCATGATCCAACTCTCACATCTACACACGACTACTGGAAAAACCACAGTTTTGACTAGACAGACCTTGGTCAGCAAAGTAATGTCTCTGCTTTTTAATATGCTCTCTAGATTCTCCTTTTCTACTACACCCAAAACTCCGTCTTCAAGAATTTGATTCAACACTAATGTATAGAAAAGCCGAGCTTTCTGTAACATACCTCCAACTCCCACCTGCCTCAGATGGAGGCAGGGATCCTGGGAGAAAACAGCATCCAAATTTCACATCAGGGCCTCTTGAAACCCATTCTGATGGATTATTCAGACCAAGAGAGCCATGCTCCCTTCTGGGGCAGGAACACCCTCAGTCTTCACTCTCTCCCCTATCACTGGGTGTAAAAGGATCAAGAAGCCATGAAAAATAACTTAGATGGGAAAACACTAGGGTGGGGAAAGTGTCTTTCTCCTTGCCTTAACCTGTAAATGCAGTGCAAAGTGAATGAAAATTCCAGCCAGGTGTTTGAAGAACTCAACAACCGTTTGAAGATTTATATGGAGGAAGAAAGGTTTGTAAATGCTAAATCAACTTTGAAAAAGTTAGTAAAATAGTGGGCTTGGCCAAGTAGATACAAAGACATGCCTCAAAGTTAGAGCAATAAAAAAGTGTATGATAGGCACCCAAGACGGATGGGTCATGGTGGAGAGTTCTGACAAGCTATGGTCGGTCCACTGGAGAAGGGAATGGCAAACCACTTCAGTATCCTTGCCTTGAGAACCCCATGAACAGTATGGAAAGGCAAACAGGACACTGAAAGATGAAATCCTCAGGTCAGTAGGTGCCCAATATGCCACTGGAGAAGAGTGGAGAAATAAATCCAGAAAGAATGAAGAGGCGGAGCCAAAGCAAAAACAACAGTCAACTGTGGGTGTGACCGGTGATGGAAGTAAAGTCCGATGCTGTAAAGAACACTATTGCATAGGAACCTGGAATGTTAGGTCCATGAATCACGGTAAATTGGAAGTGGCCAAACAGGAGAGGGCAAGAGTGAACATCCACATTCTAGGAATCAGTGAATTGAAATGGACTGGAATGGGTGAATTTAACTCAGATGACCATTATATCTACTAGTGTGGGCAAGAATCCTTTAGAAGAAATGGAGTAGCCATCATAGTCAACAAGAGAGTCTGAAATGCAGTACTTGGGTGCAGTCTCAAAAATGACAGAATGATCTCTGTTTGTTTCCAAGGCAAGCCATTCAATATCACAGTAATCCAAGTCTATGCCCTAACCACAAATGCCAAAGAAGCTGAAGTTGAATGGTTCTATGATGACCTACAAGACCTTCTAGAACTAATACCATCATAGGGGACCAGAATGCAAAAGCAGGAAGTCAAGAGATACATGGAGTAACAGGCAAGTTTGGTCTCGGAGTACAAAATAGTTTTACTAATAGAACACTCTGGTCATAGCAAACACTCTCTCCCAACAACACAAGAGACAACTCTACACATGTACATCACCAGATGGTCAAAACCAAAAGCAGATTGATTTCATTCTTTGCAGCTGAAGATGGAGAAGATCCATACAGTCAGCAAAAACAAGACTGGGAGCTGACTGTGGCTCAGATAATGAACTCCTTATTGCCATATTCAGACTTAAATTGAAGAAATTATGGAAAATCACCATGCCATTCAGGTATGACCTAAATCAAATCCCTTACATCATACAGAGGAAGTGACAAATAGATTCAAAGGATTAGATCTGATAGAGTGCCTGAAGAACTATGGCCCGAGGTTCATGACATTGTACAGGAGGCAGTGATCCCCAAGAAAAAGAAATGCAAAAAGGCAAAATGGTTGTCTGAGGAGGCCTTACAAATAGCTGAGAAAAGAAGAGAAGCTAAAGGCAAAGGAGAAAAGGAAAGATATACCAATCTGAATGCAGAGTGCCAAAGAATAGCAAGGAGAGATTTCATGCAAAGATGGGCACAATAATGGACAGAAACAGTATGGACCTAACAGAAGCTGAAGATATTAAGAAGGGGTAGCAAGAATACACAGAAGAACTATACAAAAAAGATCTTAATGACCCAAATAACCACGATGGTGTGATTGCTCACCTAGAGCCAGACATCCTGGAAGGTGAAGTCAAGTGGGCCTTAGGAAGCATCACTATGAACAAAGCTAGTGGAGGCGATGGAATTCAAGTTGAGCTCTTTCAAATCCTGGAAGATGATGCTGTGAAAGTGCTGCACTCGATAGACCAGCAAATTTGGAAAACTCAGCAGTGGCCACAGGACTGGAAAAGGTCAGTTTTCATTCCAATCCCAAAGAAAGGCAATGCCAAAGAATGTTCAGACTACTACAAATTGCACTCATGTCACACGCTAACAAACTAATGCTCAAAATTCTTCAAGTAAGGCTTCAAAAATACATGAACCAAGAAGTTCCAGATGTTCAAGCTAAATTTAGAAAAGGCAGAGTAACCAGAGATCAAACTGCCAGTATCTGCTGAATCATCGAAAAAGCAAGAGAGTTCCAGGAAAACATCGACTTCTGCTTTATTGACCATGCAAAAGCTGTTTGGATCACAACAAACTGTGGAAAATTCTTCAAGGGATGGGAATACCAAAAAAAGAGAGAGAGAGAGAGAGATGGGAATACCAGACCACCTTATCTCCCTCCTGAGAAATCTGTATGCAGGTCGAGAAGCAACAGTTAGAACTGGACATGGAACAATGGACTGGTTCCAAATCGGGAAAGGAGTACGTCAAGGCTGTATATTGCCACCCTGCTTATTTAACTTATATGCAGAGTACATCATGAGAAATGCTGGGCTGGATGAAACACAAGTTGGAATCAAGATTGGGGGAGAAATATCAATAACCTCAGATACACAGATGACACCACCCTTATGGCAGAAAGTGAAGAGGAACTAAAGAGGCTCTCGATGAAAGTGAAAGAGGAGAGTGGAAAAGTTGACTTAAAACTCAACACTCAAAAAACTGAGATCATGGCATCTGGTCCCATCACTTCATGGCAAATAGATGGGGAAACAATGGAAACAGTGACAGACTTTATTTTCCTGGTCTTCCAAATCACTGCAGATTGTGACTGCAGCCATGAAGTTAAAGGACACTTGCCTCTAGAAAAGCTATGACCAGAAAGCAAAGATATCACTTTGCTGATGTCAAAGCTAATGTTTTTTCCAGTAGTCATGTATGGATGTGACAGTTGGACCCTAAAGAAAGCTGAGTGCCACAGAACTGATGATTTTGACCTATGGTGCTAGAGAAGATTCTTGAGAGTCCCTTAGACTGCAAGGAGATCAAATCAGTCAATCTTAAAGGAAATCAGTCCTGAATATTCATTGGAAGGACTGATGCTGAAGCTGAAGCTCCAATACTTTGGCCACCTGATGTGAAGAGCTGACATTCTTTTCTAGGAAAGACTAAAGGCAGGAGGAAAGGGGGACGGCAGAGGATGGGATAGTTGGATGACATCACCAACTTGATGGACATGAGTTTAAACAAGCTCCAGGAGTTGGTGATGGACAGGCAAGCCTGCTGCAGTCCATGGGGTTGCAAAGAGTCAGACACAACTGAGTGACTGAATTGAACTGAACTGAAGCACAAAAGTAGAAAATGAATCAAAAGGACAGAATACAGAGCCCAGAGTAAAACCTCGGTCTATATGGGAATTCTTTTTTTTTTTTCTTTTGCTGTGTGTGCTCAGTCCCCGTGGTAGAGAAAACCAATTAGGAAAGAACAGATTGTTTAGTTGATAGTACTGTGGAAATTGTAAGTGTATCAAGCAAAATAAAATCACATTTCCATCTAATATACAAATAATGGTGAGCTCTAGATTGATTTAACACTGACATGAAAAAGGCAAAACTATGAAGTTAGTAGAGAAAGATAAGAGAGTATCTGAATGATTGACCCACAAGGTAGGACTTCTTAAGCAGAACTTCGGGTGCACAGAAAAGCTGGTAAGTTTGATGACATGAAAATGAAGGACTTTGGGGACTTCCCTGTTGGTCCAGTGGTTAGGATTTTGCATTTCCACTGCAAGCGGCATGAATTTGATCCGTGGTCAAGGAGTTGAGATCCCATAAGCCAAATGTCACAGCCATAAAAGAAGAAAGAAAATGAAATACTTTTCCTCAAGAAAGATCATCATAGACTAAGAAAATAGGTAACAAAGAGAAGATTTTGAAAGAAATAAATCAACAAGGTATCAAAAATGTAGAACAAGAAATATCTGCAAGCAAAAGAAAAATCTTAACAACCCTGATAGAAAAAGGGTTAAAAACAACTTACAGGCAGGAAGCTGTGGAAATCCACCTGCACTCGAAGGGGTGCTCAAAATCCTTAGTAGGCAGAGAAATGCAAATTAACACCACTGAAAATAACTTTACACCTCTCAGCCTGGAATTAATTCAAAAGCTGACTGATACCAAGAACTGGCAAGGGCGTGGTGCTCCCTGGACCATGTGCTGGCTCTGCTGGTGGGAGTAATGGCAGGGGCACTTTCTGGGGCACAGGCTGTCCCTGGTTTAGGCAAATTAAGCCAAATCACTCCATTGTTGTTTAGGTCCTAAGTTGTGTCGGACTCTTTGCCACTCCATGGACTAGTAGTCCGCCAGGCTCCTCTGTCTGTGGGATTCTCCAGGCAAGAATACTGGAGTAGGTTGCCATTTCCCCCTCCAGAGGATCTTCCTGACCCAGGGATTGAACCCAAGTCTCCTGTGTCTTATGCATTGCAAGTGAGTTTTTTAATCACCCCAATGACCCAGCAATTCTAATGCCAGGTGTGGGAATGCTTACCCAGTCCATGGTGGAGAAGTGTTTTAAAATGTTTACTGCAATAAGCTCACAAAAGGATAAATACTACTTGATCCCACTTCTATATGGTACCTAGAGCAATCAATTTCATCTAGACAGGAAGTAGAAGGGCGGTTGTCCAGGAGCTGGGGTAGGAGAAATGGAGAGTCAGTATTTAATGGGGACAGAGTTTCACCTGAGGAAGTTCTGGAGACAGATGATGGTGAACAAGTGGGTATGGGTGTGTGCACCTGAGCAGGTATGCTTGTGATCCGGGGTTGTCACTTGAATATCCAGGCTCAAGGAGAAAGTCTGTGTTGGTCCAGAGTGGGAGATAAATCAGGGGCACCGGTTGGGACTAGATTGAGAGCTTGAACTTGATCTCTGAAGCCAGGTCAGTAAGGTTTTAGAACAATACAGTGCAGGGTTGGTAGAAATGTGAAGGAGGGGTGGAGGGAGCAAGATGTCATCAAGGTAGACAGCCCCTAACACTGTGGACCAGATCAAGGAAGCAGGTGGACACCAGGCTCACAACCTGCACCCCTTTCCTTCTTCTTGTAGCTCCACCCCTTTTCAGCCCTCAGGTTCTAGTATTGCAGGTGAATTTGAGGTTCTTCATTGAGAAAGAATTCAGAAATGAAGCCAAGAGGTTGAGAAAATAAAGTGAAAGCTTATTTGAACAAAGATACACTCTCAGGGCTTCTTTAGGTGGCTCAGTGGTAAAGAACCTGCCTGCCAATGCAGGAGACACAGGAGACATGGGTTCAATTCCTGGGTTGGGAAGGTCCCCTGGAGAAGGGAATGGCAACCCACTCCAGTATTCTTGCCTGGAGAATTCCAAGGACAGAGGAGCCTGGCAGGCTACAGTCCATGGTGCTGCAAAGAGTCAGACATGACTTAGAGACTGAGCAGGCAAATCTTACTATAATGAGAGCACAGTGAGAAAAAGGTTGCATTTAGACACAGAAGATTCCCATCTTTCCCCTACCTTTCCTTTTTTGCTACTTGGACCCTTATCACCCAAAATATGCAGCTTCCTGTCAGTCTGAAGGTTCCTGCTTTCCTCTCTCTGCCCATGGACCCTCACTGTTTACAAGTTGTGTGATTTCCTGCTGCCTGGCCCCAGTCCCCTTTTCTCTGCTCAGACCTAGCTACCTGCCTGCAGTAACACCAGCAGCCTTCCAGCCCCCTAGGGTCTAAGGTGGACACATTGGAGGTGCAGTCTGCCTTCAAAAGGATGGACCCATGGAACTGCCCTGGTGGTCCAGTGGTTAAGACACCACACTTCCACTTAAGGGGGGCATGGGTTCAATCCCTGGTCAGGGAACTAAGATCTGGTGTGTCCCATGGTGCAACCCCCAACCCCCCAAAAAAAGAAAGCACTGGGAAAAGAATCAAGAAAGGTGTGTGTGTGTGAGTGTTTTAGTCGCTCAGTCATGGCCAACTCTTTGCTACCCATGGACTGTAGCCCACCAGGCTCCTCTGGGATTCTCAGGCAAGAACACTGGAGTGGGTTACCATTCCCTTCTCCCGGGGATCTTCCTGACCCAGAGGTTGAACCTGGGTCTCCTGTATTGCAGGAAGATTCTTTAGCATCTGAGTCACCTGGAAAGCTAGAAAGGGGTGGATATATCTACATGCGTAACTAATCCACTTTTCTGTGCAGCAGAAGCTAACACAACATTGTAAATCAACTGTACTCCAATAAAAATATTTTTTAAAAAGAGGGTGGATCAAGGAAGAGCTCACACTGAAACTAGAAATGGTCTGGATCACTGGGGTTGAGGAGTGCTCAGTGGTGACACCCCAAACTTCCACAACTCAAGTGTGGAAGTGTTGAATCACTCACCAGCTACCCTGCTTTGCAGAGAGTTCCTGCTGAGCCACCACACCTTCTGAAACACTTGAATAAAGAAATGGGTGGGAATATTGACACTAAACTTGCACAGAAAAGAATCAAGTGGTATTGAATCCAAGCCCAGAACAATCCATACTGTAGGTTACTAGGGGCTGAGCAGGGGCTGGAATGCAGGAAGTTGAGATGAACCAGTACTGCCCAGTTACCACCCAGTGAAACAGATACTTCTCAAGGAGCCAGGATTAATTAATCCATTAATCCCTGGACTGCTGCACTCCAGGAAATTACAAGAGGTCACATCCCCAGCAACTGTGATTATTCACATGACAGTAAGCCCAGAGTTGTATCTTTCTGGATGACCCAGGAGAAGCAACAATACTTTGGCCACCTGATACAAAGAGCTGACTCATTGGGAAAGACCTTGATGCTGGGAAATATTGAAGGTAGGGGGAGAAGAGGTCAATAGGATGAGATGGTTGGATGGCATCACCAACTCAATGAACATGAGTTTGAGCAAATTCCAGGAGATGGTGAAGGACAGAGAAGCCTGTCCATGGGGTCACAAAGAGTAGGACCCAACTGAGCAACTGAACAACAAGAGAAATACTTCATAAGCAAACAATCTGAATGAATCATACAAAATAATACAAGGTTGGAAAATTTTGTGGAGATTATGGTTTGTTAACCCATCATTTCGTATCTGGCAAGAGAGAGTCTGAGTCACTAATTGGAACAATGTCTCTGGATTTGTCTCCATTGGCATCCTTTGGGTTGTCCCCAGAGCTTACAGGGGAAAAGGAAGACATTTTCAGTGCCACACCCTCTACACCTATTCTTTGGGATTTTCACCCAAGCAGCTATCTCAACAGAACACTCAGAAGCTGGGTCAAGAAGAGCTTGCTCTATTAATTGGGACCAAAAGCCCACACCCCATGACATTCAATAAGTCAGGCAGAGCAAGATGTCATTCCCAAAAGAGATACCTACATGGGTGTGCTCCTGCAGTGAGCTGATAACCACAGACCCAGAAGCATTTCTGGGACAAGATGGTGGAGATATTTTGACCAGACTTCTTAAAATTTCCCCAGGGTCAGAAAGTAAGGAAAGAAGTCATTCTTCTATAATAACTCAGCTGCTTTTCCAACCACAAGACTTTCTACACCCACCGCCAAAGCACAAGGTCAACCTCAAGAAAGGGTCTTCCCTGGCTAATCCCAGCAGCCATAAAACATGCTTGTAATTTAGCTCTGTGACCCCTTCCAACTTCTGTGTGAGAAAAAAAAAAAATCCTAACTAAAGTCAGACGATAAATGACAAATGATTAAGTTATTCTCCATAAGCATGCTGTATGCACCATTCTAATGGCACTCATCTCACACGCTAGTAAAGTAATGCTCAAAATTCTCCAAGCCAGGTTTCAGCAACACATGAACCATGAACTTCCAGATGTTCAAGCTGGTTTTAGAAAAGGCAGAGGAACCAGAGATCAAATTGCCAACATCTGCTGGATCATCGAAAAAGCAAGAGAGTTCCAGAAAAACATCTATTTCTGCTTTATTGACTATGATAAAGCCTTTGTGTGGATCAAAATAAACTGTGGAAAATTCTTCAAGAGATGGGCATACCAGACCACCTGACCTGCCTCTTGAGAAACCTGTATGCAGGTCAGGAAGCAACAGTTAGAACTGGATATGGAACAAAAGACTGGTTCCAAATAGGAGAAGAAATACGTCAAGGCTATATATTGTCACCCTGCTTATTTAAGTTACATGCAGAGTATGTCATGAGAAACGCTGGGCTGGAAGAAGCACAAGCTGGAATCAAGATTGCCAGGAGAAATATCAATAATCTCAGATATGCAGATGACACCACCCTTAAGGCAGAAAGTGAAGAGGAACTATGATGAAAGTGAAAGAGGAGAGTGAAAAAGTTGGCTTAAAGCTCAACATTCAGAAAACTAAGATCATGGCATCTGGTCCCATCACTTCATGGGAAATAGATGGGGAAACAGTGGCTGACTTTATTTTTGGGGGCTCCAAAATCACTGCAGATGGTGATTGTAGCCATCAAATTAAAAGACGCTTGCTCCCTGGAAGGAAAGTTACAACCAACCTAGATAGCATATTAAAAAGCAGAGACATTACTTTGCCAACAAAGGTCCATCTGGTCAAGGCTATGGTTTTTCCAGTGGTCATATATGGATGTGAGAGTTGGACTGTGGAGAAAGCTGAGTGCCAAAAAAACTGATGCTTTTGAACTGTGGTGTTGGAGAAGACTCTTGAGGGTCCCTTGGACTGCAAGGAGATCCAACCAGTCCATCCTAAAGGAGATTAGTCCTGGGTGTTCATTGGAAGGACTGATACTGAAGCTGAAACTCCAGTACTTTGGCCACCTCATGTGAAGAGTTGAGTCATTGGAAAGATCCTGATGCTGGGAGGGATATGGGGCAGGAGAAGGGGACAACAGAGGATGAGATGGCTGGATGGCATCACTGACTCAATGGGCATGAGTTTGAGTAAACTCCGGGAGTTGGTGATGGACAGGGAGGCCTGGCATGCTGCGATTGAACTGAACTGAATGGCAGGAAATGAAGAGGAAATAAAGAGCCTCTTGATGAGGGTGAAAGAGGACAGTGAAAAGGCTGACTTAAAACTCAACATTCAAACAACTAAGATCATGGCAACCAGTCCCATCACTTCATGGCAAATAGATGGGGATAAAGTAGAAACAGTGCCAGATTTTGTTTTCCTGGGCTCCAAAATCACTGCGGACAGTCACTGCAGCCATGAAATTAAAAGACACTTGCTCCTTGAAAGAAAAGCTATGACAAACCTAAACACAATATTAAAAAGCAAAGATATCACTTTACTGATGTCAAAACTATGGTTTTTCCAGTAGTCATGTATGGATGTGAGACCATAAAGAAGGCTAGCACCAAAGAATTGATGGTTTCCAATTGTGGTACTGGAGAAGACTCTTGAGAGTTCCTTGGACTGAAAGATCAAACTATTCAATCCTAAAGAAAATATACCCTGAATATTCATTGGAAGGGCAGGTGCTGAAGATGAAGCTCCAATAATTTGGCCACCTGATGGGAAGAGCCAATTCATGGGAAAAGACCCTGATGCTGAGAAAGATTGAAGGCCAAAGGAGAAAGGGGCAACAGAGGATGAGATGGTTGGATGGCATCACCAACTCAATGGACATGAGTTTGAGCAAACTGGGATACGGTAAAGGACAGGGAAGCCTGGCGTGCTACAGTTCATGGGGTCACAAAGTAAGACATGACTTGGCGACTGAACAACAATGTACACAAGAGCTTATTTTTCACTATAAAAAGAGCTCTTAAAAATCAGTAAGGAGCCACCCAATAGTTGGGGGAAAAAACAGGATTTAAATAGGTAGTTGACATCAAAGCACAGGAAAATAGTCTCAAGCTGGCTCATAATTATAGAAACTAAGATAAAAATAATAAAAATGTTTTCTTTTCAATGTTGGCAAAAATTTAAAGTTTAGGTATGAGAAACAAGCATTCTCATACAGCGTGGGTTGCAGTGTAAGTACAATATCTGTGGGAAATTTTGGCAACATATATTTAAAATGTACAAACTAGCACAGTTTAAATTCTTAAAATATTCCTTAAGAATTTATTCTATGCAAAGAAGACATACAGATGGCCAATGGGCACATAAAATGATGCTCAACATTACTAATCATCAGAGAAATGCAAGTCAAAACTACAGTGAGGTACTGTCTCACACCAGTCAGAATGGCCACCACCAAAAAGTCTACAAATATATTGCTGGAGAGGGTGTGGAGAAAAGGGAACCCTCCTACACTGTTGGCGGGAATGTAAGCAGGTACAGTCACTGTGAAAAGCAGTGTGGAGGTTCCTTAAAAGGCTAAAAATAGAGGATTCCCTGGCAGCCCAGTGAATAAGACTCCTTGCTTCCAATTTAGGGGGGACTGGTTTGATCCCTGGTTGGGAAACTAAGATCTCATATGTCAGGCAGTGCAGCCAAAAATTAAAAAACAAAAAAGTTAAAAGTAGAGTTACCATGTGATCCAACAGCCCCACTCCTCAGTATATATATGGAGAAAAACATGCTACATGAACTTCAATGTTCATTTCAGCACTATTTACAATAGCCAAGACATAGAAGCAATCTAAATGCCCATTGACAGATAAATGGATAGAGTATATGTGGTACATACATACAACAGAATATTATTCAACCATAAAAGAACAAAATAATGCCATTTGCAGCAACCATGGATGGACCTAGAGACCATCATTCTAAGTGAAGTAAGTCAGACAGGGAAAGATAAGTATCATATCACTTACATGTGGAATCTAACAAAAAACAAAAACACAAAGAAACCGTATAATTAAACTTATTTACAAAACAGAAATAAAGTCATAGATGTAGAAAACAAGTGTATGCTTACCAGGGGGAAAGAGAAGGAAAGGAGGAATAAATTGGGAAATGGGGATTGACATATACACAATACTGTATACAAAATAGACAACTAATAAAGACCTACTATATTAGGGAACTCTACTCAATACTCTGCAATGACCTATATGGAAAAATAATATTTAAACAAAAAAGAGTGGATATATGAATACATATGGACTTCCCTGGTGGCTCAGTGAAAAAGTATCTGCCTGCCAATGAAGGAGATACAGGTTTGATCTCTGGGTCTAGAAGATCCTTTGGAGAAGGAAATGATAACCCACTCCAGTATTCTTGCTTGGGAAATCCTACGGACAGAGGAGCCTGGTGGGCTACAACCCATCCTGTCCCAAAAGAGTGGGACATGACTTGGTGTCTAAACAACAACAATGTGTATATATAACTGATTCACTTTGCCATACACCTGAGACGAACACAACATTGTAAACCAAATATATTCCAATCAAAATTAAAACATAATATAACATAAAATACATAAACAATAAGGTCCTCTGTATAGCACAGGGAACTATATTCAATATCCCATAATAAACCATAATAGAAAAGAATATATGTATAACTGAATCATGGTGCTGTTCACTAGAAACTAGCAGAACATTGTAAATCAACTATATATCAATCAAAATTTTTTAATTAAAAAAATTTTTTAAATTTAGCATATAGATATTTGCATAAATACATAAAATGAGGGCTCAAAAATGTTTATAGTAGCATTATTTGTTATAGTAAATAAGTAGAAGCTGCCCCCAAAGTCTACAGTATAAGCCTGGTTAAGTCAGCATAGTAATGATACTATGCTGTTTTTTTCCAAAAAAATCTGAAAGATTTATATGTGCTGATATGGAAAGATTGCCTGGATATTTTAAGTAGAAAGAAAAAAAGAGTAGAAAATAAATTCCATACTATACTATATTTACTGCACTATACATAGTCTTTTTAAACATTTTACAATTTGATTTTTCATTTGTACACTAATATATATATATATATATATATCTGAATTCCAGAAGAATATACAAAAACTATTTTAATAGTTTTTACTAATTATGAGTAAATTACTAATATTAGTCATTATTAAATGGTTACTTCTAAAGACTGGGGAAAGATTTGGCAAGAGAAAGTGAATTTTGACTCTCTCATCTGTTTGAATATTTTGCTTTACCATGAACATGTATTATATTGATCATTTCTTTAGAGTGACTCTAATGTTGAAGGGACCCATGGTGGAGGGCACCACATAATAACTCAAGGGCACTTAATGCAAACTTACAGGCTTTGTTCATGTGAGTCCTTGTTTACTGATATTCCAACATAATTTACACCCACACTTTATGGGGACTTTAACCCTTCAAGAAAGTTCTTGACTTTCCATGGATTGATATTACACATGTGCACACTTAACTGGGTCTTCTGCAGGGTGGTACAATTTGCCCCTGCCCCCTGGATTCTATTGCTGCATTACTAAAAGAGGCAGAGACAGATGGAGACAGAGACAACTAAAAGCATCTCTTTATTCCCGTTGATCATGGAGAAAGCAAAGGAATTCCAGAAAAACATTTACTGCTGTTTCCTTGACTATGCTAAAGCCTTTGACTATGTGGAACACAACAAACTGGAAAATTCTTAGCAAGATGGAAGTACTAGACAAACTTACCTATCTGCTAAGAAATCTATGTGCAGGTCAAGAAGCAACAGTTAGAACTGAACATGGAACAATGGACTGGTTCAAAATTGGGAAAGGAGTATGACAAGGCTGTATATTGTCACCCTGTTTATTTAACTTATGTGCAGAGTTTATCATGCAAAATGCTGGGCTGAAGGAATCACAAGCTGGAATCAAGATCAAAACCTCAGATATGCAGATGACACCATTCTAATGGCAGACACTGAAGAGGAACTAAAGAACCTCTTGATTAGGGTGTAAGAAGAGAGTGAAAAAGCTGTCTTAAGATGCAACATTCAAAATACTAAGATCATACCATCTGGTCCCATCACTTCATGACAAATAGAATGGGAAAAAGTGGAAGCAGTGACACATTTTATTTTCTTTGGTTCCAAAATCACTGTGGACAGTGACGGCAGCTATGAAATTAAAAGACACTTGCTCCTTGGAAGGAAAGCTATGACAAACATAGACAGCATATTCAAAAGAAAAGACATCACTTTACCAAAAAAGGTCTGTATAGTCAAAACTGTGGTTGTTCCAGTAGTCATGTACAGATGTGAAAATTGGACTATAAAAAAGGCTGAGCACTAAGAACTGATGATTTCAAACTGTGGTGCTGGAAAAGACACTTGAGAGACCCTTGGACAGCAAGGAAATCAAACCAGTCAGCCCTAAAGGAAATCAACCCTGAATATTCATTGGAAGGATTGATGCTGAAGCTCCAATACTTTGGTCACCTGATGAAAAGAGCTGGCTCATTGGAAAAGATCCTGATGCTGGGAAAGACTGAAGGCCAAAGAAGAAGGCAGCAGCAGAGGATGAGATGGTTGGAAGGCATCACCAACTCCATGGACATGAATCTGAGCAAATTCCAGGAGTTAGTGTAGGACAACAGAGGAGCCACGCAACCACAAAGCAGAAGAGCCAGGAGGCCTGCCCTTTCTACCTCAGAGCCAGATTCATGACCTCATACAGGGGCGCCTAGCAGATCCTTATGACTTTATGACTTGAGGAACCGAAACTCAAGCCATCTACTGGAAGACACAGTCAGACTTCTGCTCTCATGCTTGAATTTAAATGCCACAGGATACTCTGCCATCAGGGATTTGTACTTGCAATTCAAGCCTCCAGAAGTGCAGATGGGCCTGGACCCTGGTCTGTGATCCCCTGTCCTTGGAATTCTTCTTAGCGCTGCAGGTAAGAGACAATTCTGACTCCATGATGGAGCTGTTTCTTTGACTTTAACCTTTCTTTTTCACTGTTTTTGCTATTATAATCATAAATAATGACTTGCCTCAGGGAACCCTGTCCCTCAGTTGTTGTTTAGCCACTAAGTCATGTCCCACTCTTTGTGACACCATGGACTGCAAAACACCAGGCTACCCTATCCTGCAATATCCCCCAGAATTTGCTTACATTCATGTCTTTTGAGGCTTTGGTGCTATCCAACCATCTCATCCTCTGTCACCTTCTTCTACTTTTGCCTTCAGTCTTCCCCAACATCAGGGTCTTTTCCAATAAGTTGACACTATGCATCAGGTGGCCAAAATATTGGAACTTTTAACTTCAGCATCAGTCCTTCCAATGAATATTCAGGGTTGATTTCCTTGAGGATTGACTAGTTTGATCTCCTTGATGTCCAAGGGACTCACAAGAGTCTTCTCCAGCACTACAATTCAAAAGCATCAATTCTTCAGCATTCAGTCTTCTTTATGGTCCAACTCTCATATCCATACATGACTACTGGAAAAACCATAGCTTTGACTATGTGGACCTTTGTCAGCAAAATGATGTCTCTGCACGTGCACCCCAATGTTCATCGCAGCACTGTTTATAATAGCCAGGACATGGAAGCAACCTAGATGCCCATCAGCAGATGAATGGATAAGGAAGCTGTGGTACATATACACCATGGAATATTACTCAGCCGTTACGAAGAATTCGTTTGAACCAGTTCTAATGAGATGGATGAAACTGGAGCCCATTATACAGAGTGAAGTAAGCCAGAAAGATAAAGAACATTACAGCATACTAACACATATATATGGAATTTAGAAAGATGGTAACGACAACCCTATATGCAAAACAGAAAAAGAGACACAGAAGTACAGAACAGACTTTTGAACTCTGTGGGAGAAGGTGAGGGTGGGATGTTTCGAAAGAACAGCATGTATATTATCTATGGTGAAACAGATCACCAACCCAGGTGGGATGCATGAGACAAGTGCTCGGGCCTGGTGCACTGGGAAGACCTGGAGGAATCGGGTGGAGAGGGAGGTGGGGGGGGGGGGATCGGGATGGGGAGTACGTGTGAGTCTGTGGCTGATTCATATCAATGTATGACAAAACCCACTGAAAAAATAAATAAATAAAGGAGGAAAAAAAAATGATGTCTCTGCTTTTAAATACGCTGTCTAAGTTTGTCACAGCTTTTCTTCCAAGGAGCAAGCATCTTTTAATTTCATGGCTGCAGTCCCATGACTGCAGTGATTCTGGAACCCAAGAAAATAAAGTCTGTTACTGTTTCCACTTTTCCCCCTTCTATTTGCCATAAAGTGATGGGACTGGATGGCATGATCTTAGTTTCTTGAATGTTGAGTTTCAAGTCAGCTTTTTCACTCTCCTCTTTCACCTTCATCAAGAGGCTTTTTAGTTTCTCTTCACTTTCTGCCATTAAAGAGGTATCATCTGCATATCTGAGATTGTTGATATTTCTCCTGGCAATCTTGATTCCAGACTGTGATTCATCAAGCCAGGCATTTCACATGATGTACAGTGCATATAATTTAAATAAGCAGGGTGAAAAATACAGCCTTGTCATAGTCCTTTCCCAATTTTGAACCAGTCAGTTTTTCCATGTAAGGTTCTAACTGTTGCTTCTTGACCCTGCCTCTCTACCTGAAGAGATTAACACAATCCCTCCCTTAGGTTGGCCATGCCAGGAGATATTTGTAAAGTAACGATCTTTACATCCCCAATCCTTCCCCGTCTCTGTCCTATAAAAGAACCTGGCATCCAGACCCTGCCAAGATGGTTATTTTGAGACATGAGTCCGCCATCTTCTCAGTCAGCCGGCTTTCCAAATACAGTTGTATTCCTTGCCTCAACACTTCATCTCTCAGTTAATTGGCCTGTTATTTGGCAAGCAGACCAAGCTTAGACTCAGTGATATTTGGGTCCCCTTTTCCTTGCTCTAGACCCAAGGTAGGCAGTTGCCCAAGGAGCACCATGCATTGCTGATTCTCCTCTGCTGGAAAAAGAACTTCCTTCCCATTGCCAGGGCAGGATGCTCTGTAAGGAACAGAATGGTTTTCCAATTCCATAGTGAATCCAATGGTAAGCTGTCAAGTCCAGAGGTTGAAGTTAACATCTTGAGTATCTTCTGACCCAAACCACCATGTGTGCCTGCTCAGTCACTTAGTCGTGTCTGACTCTTTGCATGAGACCCCATGGACTGTGTCCAGCCCCAATTCTCTGTCCATAGAATTTTCCAGGTAAGAATGTTGGAGTGGGTTGCCATTTCCTTTCTCCAGGGGATCTTCCCAACCCAGAGATCGAGCCTACATCTCCAGCTTCTTTTTCATTGGCAGGCATATTCTTTACCACTGCACCGCCAGGGAACATAAGCCAAGAGATAGACTAACTTTTACTGTACCCTTCCACCACCACATTCTCTACTGAATAATAGTTTCCATAGAAATGTACATATGATCTGGTGAATGTAACCACAACTGATCCATTAAGCATGTACCAATTTTAAAAAGCAGTATTGATGTGCTCGCTTCGGCAGCACATATACTAAAAAGCAGTATTGAACCCTTACTGTCACAGAGCTAAACACATCACATAGACTATTTAATTTAATTTAAGGAAATAGCAATCTACTCCAATATTCTTGCCTGGAGGATCCCATGGATAGAGGAGCCTTGTGGGCTACAGTCCATGTGGTCACAAAGAGTCGGACACGACCGAGCAACTTCACTAATGTTAACAATATTCTGAAGAGTGGCATCCCCCATTGTTTTTATCCCCATTTTAGAACTCAAGAATCTAAGGTATATAGAGAACTGATACAATTCAAAAATCATAAAACCAAACAACACAATTTAGAAATGGCCAAAGGATCTAAATAGACATTTTACCAAAGAAGACATACAAATGGTCAATAGGCACATGAAAATGTACTCAACACCACTGATGATTAGATAAATGCATATCAAAACCAAAATGTAGTGTCACCTCACATCAGTCACAGTAATTATCATCAAAAAGACAACAAATAACAAATGTCGGTGAAGATATGGGTAAAAGGGAACCCTGCACTGTCGCTTAGAATGTAAATTGGTGCAGCCACTATGGAAGACATTAGGGAGATTACTCAAAAAAATTGGGAATTGAACTGTCTGTTCCTCTTCTGGCAGTATACTCAAAGAAAACAAAAACACTAATTTGAAAAAACATGCACCCCTATGCTCATTGCAGCATTATTTATGGTGACCAAGATCTGGAAACAACCTACAGGTTTACTGATGGACGAATGGGTAAAGAGGATGTGGTATGCATAGTGAAAAATTACACAGCCATAAGAAGGGATAAAATCTTGCCATCTGTCACAACATAGATGGGCCTTGAGGGTATTACATTAAATGAAATATGTGAGCTGAAGAAAGACAGATACCATATAATTTTACTTGTAAGTACCATCTTTAAAAAAAAAAAAAAAGGGCCTCTAATGAAACCTGTTTAGAGAAGGACATGCACTCCCCTACTCTTGTGAGAGCACCAAAATCACAACTATCTGCTGAACAACCAGAGGACACAGGAATCCACTAAAAAAAGATACCCCACATCCAAAGACAAAAAAAAAAAAAAATAGCAGAAACAAGATGGTAGGAGGGGTGCAATCACAATTAAATCAAATCCCATACCTGCTGGGTGGGCGTCCCACAAGCTGGAGAACAATAATGCCAAAGAAGTTCTCCCACAGTTGTGAAGGTTCTGAGCCCCATGTCAGGCTCCCAGCCTGGGGGTTCCAGCAATGGGACTGGGAATCCCCAGGGAATTTTACTTTGAAGGCCAGCAGGATTTAATTAAGGACTTCCACAGGACCGGGGGAAACAGAGACTCCACTCTTGAAGGGCACGCACAAAATCTTGTGCATACCAAGACCCAAGGGAAAGAAGTGACCCCACAGAAGACAACCTCTTCCTTTAAAATCCAAAATTAAACCTCTTTTCAGGTTTAATACTTCCCATCCCAATCATTTTATTAACTTGGGGTCTACTTTCTCTTGAATTTGATTAATTTTCTGTAACTTGACAATAAACTCCCTAATCAATGGGGCTGAAATAGAAAATTCCGGAAATCACACATCGTGAAAAAGGCAATATTTTTATCCCATTACATTTTTGAGTGGGGAACTGGTGGCAACACCACTGAAGCAGTATCTATTCTGAAGCATAATATTCTAATAGTGGGGGTTCTTCTAAAACAAACTTTGTAGAGAAGGTGGCTTTTCCAATCCCTTCTAGACACTTGAGATGACTTTAGCTACTGTGAAATTTGGACATAAAATGAGAAATCCTTAAAAACCATGTCCAGACTCTGTGGACCATCCAACACACTCAGGTGGTAACATTTCGAATGAAGCAAAGACACCTTTTAGGAGAGGAGCCCAAACCATATGGAGACCTTCATCGGGTTTGCTGGCATTTTCCATTCATCTTTTCATAAAATAGTTAGCAGTGAACAATTAAGCCTCAGATAGTTCACTCAGGGGTCCTCAGGTTTGTGGCCACTGTTCCAGCCCACAGCTTCCCTGAGTCCACTTGAACACAGAAAAGACTTTGTTGTAGGACTTAGCCTCTCAGCCTGAGGACCATGAGCTCTGAGCGTCAGCTGTCGCATAGTTACCAGGCCCTTCTAGGGTGCTTTCCCGATTACAAATATTGTTTGAAAACAAACCAGCTCCTTGGCTTCCATTCACACTGTTTCCACTGTTTTATTCTTGAGTTTAAAATCAACATGAGCCTCTGATACTGAAGAATACATCTCAGTCCTGGTATTCAAGAGCCTTGTGAGCATGGCATGGTCTTTTCAACCATATTGCACACCACTTGGCTTGACAAATGGATTTTATAACCTTTACATTAATGTCTTTACATTATGTCTAATTTCAGGTCGGGTGGGACCTCCTGTCAGGGAATCCTTTGATGAGTTGCTTCAATAAGCAAAAGTGAAAGAGAAAAACACTCCTCTTCAAATATATGTTACGGATATAATAAAGTAAAAATTGCAGTGACCAACTGAAAACTAGAGCTGATGTCTTGCCAGTGATGAATTCTTTCCCAGTGGTCAGAATTACTCAAGGTGAAGCACAGATGGGTCATCAGGGCCCTAGAGGAAATCAAAGATCTCAGGGGGGTTGTCAGCATCACTTCAGCAGCCCCAGCTTCAGAAGGGGGTCTCTCAGAGAATCTGCCAGAAGGCAGCCCCCCACATCAACCAAGGTGAGGGTAGCACACACCTATGTGGGTACCCAGCCCCCACTGTCATTATGAAGTTAAGTCAATGCGAACTACAGAAGTATAAAACAACAACACGAGGGCTATCACTACTGACCACTGAATTTTACAAAACCTACAAGAAGGCCTGAGCACTACTGAACCCATGCCAAGAGAGAAAGCTATGTGGTTTTTGAGGGGTTTTTTTTTTTGGCACAATTAAGATTTACAGATAAGTGGATATCAAGGCTCCATGCTCAATGATAGTTCAGAGAACCAGCTTTGAAATCAGGTCAGTCTGAGGTCAAAGCTCAACCCCTTGCTAGCCCTGAGAACTTAGGCGAGCCACGCAATGTTTCCGGGTGTCAATATCCTCATGGCAGAATGAGAATGATGACACCAGTTGTACAAAATAACAATGAAATACTGTAGGTTTTCCCCTGTGGCTCAGACAGTAAAGAATCTGTCTGCAATGCAGGAGCCGCAGGAGATGTGGGTCAGGAAGATCCCCTAGATGAGGGCATGGCAACCCACTCCAATATTCTTGCCTGAAAAATCCCATGGACAGAAGAGCCTGGCAGGCTACAGTTCATGGGGTCACAAAGAATCCGATTTGACTGAAGTGACTTAGCATGCATGCACAATGCTTGACACAACACTCAAGACACAGCATAGTTAATGTTTGATAAGTGGTGGCTATAATAATAAGCATGAGAAGAAAGAGGAGGAGATGTGGAGAGGGAGAGGGAGGGAACAGTGGCAGGAGGAACCCTGAGCAGGAAGAAGAAGAGAGAAAGAGGAAGAAGATTCAGAAAAGGAGTATTTAGAATGTTTACAATATGTCATGTATAATGGCAAGCCACTCCAGTATTCTTGCCTGGAGAATCCCATGGACAGAGGAGCCTGGCAGGCTACAGTTCATAGGGTCCCAAAGAGTTGGACACGACAGAAGCAACTTAGCACCCACGCATGCATATATAAATTGGGATGGAAATGGTAAGGCATGGCCTTGACATACAGAGAGACCTGGGTTCAAATTTTGACTCTGACGTGTAGGTATTCATGACCTTTGAACATGTTCATTATTTTCACTTTCCCTTCAGACCATGTAAATTCACTTTTCAGCTTATAATTTAACTAAAGGAAAAAACCCACCCAAACACTCCCACCTTAAACAGGAACATTATTTAGAAGATAAACATGGATTTGGTTTTAAGAAACTCTCAGTTTCACCCACTTTCTCTGCAGACCATTCACTCTGTCCCAATGTCCATTCTCCAGAGCATGGCCAAGGAGGAGGCCTCGGAGACTCAGAATTCACTGGGGCCACTTCACAACCACCATCGTAAAACTGGCTCCTCCAAGTGCCACCACGCAACAAGAGGCAGTAAAATCAAGCACTGGCTGGACTTCAAGGAGCAGGAAATATATACGGTCATTCGCTGCTCTCTGCCACATTTATTGGCTTCAGAACTGGGCCTGGGAGGGAAGGAGTAAAGATTACCAAAGAAACAAGGCTTAGGGGGAAAATGCTGACCTGATTTTCATCTTTTTCTGTGAAATTTCCCCTGCATATTTCCCCCTAATATGTTCCTGGTTCCAAGAATAGGGTAGCTGAGCCATTTTAGGAATTTGGAGTAGCAGATACAATTGTCTGTGTGTGCATGCAAAGGTGTGTGCGGTGTGTGTATAAAACCTAAGCATTTGAAATATAGTTAGCAGTTAGAAATTGTTAAAAATCAACTTTCATTTTCACACACATCAAACACTACTTGGTAAAGATACAAGGCTGGCCAGAACAATAAAGAATGGTATACATTCTCAACCTCCAGCCTAATAACTTGATCAAGTCTAAAGGTATAAGGAGTAATAATGTCTGGATGTTGGCCAAAATTTGAGTGAAATTCAATTACTTTACAGTGTGCCTGGAACAGATAACATGTAAGCCCCAGTGAACATTACAACCTAAGTAGGACACAGGCCCCGGGCACCTTCCGGGATCTGTTCAGCAGCTTCATAGACACAAGGTTCTTACAGGCTTGGCTTATTTCTTCTAGCTGTTACTACCAGTTTTCAGATCCAGCTCCTCAATGCTTGGCCTTCATAGATGGCCTCCATGCCCATTCCAGCATTTGTGCTAAGTTGCTTCAGTTGTGTCCAACTCTGCCACACTATGGACTGTAGCCCGGCAGGCTCCTCTATCTATGGGATTCTCTAGGCAAGAATACTGGAGTGGGTTGCCATACCCTCCTCCAGGGGATCTTCCCAACCTAGGGATGGAACCCACGTCTCTTGCATTGCAAGCAGATTCTTTACTACTAGTGCGACCTGGTAAGCCCATTCCATCATGTACTTGACCCTCACACCCTTCTGTATTCTCAAAACATCTCAGGGTTATCTTGGTTTCCAAGTTCTAAGATCTAGTGCTACTTACCCTTCAGATGTATTAACTATGACTTATTTTCCATGTTCTGATGCTTTGGCATCTGGGGTCTTGCTGACCCTCAAAAGATTGCCCCTCCCAGGGCTGGCCAATTCCTAGAGACAGCCCCAACAACTCACACACTCTCTAAATACAACCCAACCAATCTAGAACCCACTCTCTGACTACCTTCTCACATTCCAGGCCTCAGGTCCCAGACAATTAGTCAGTCCCCAGGCCCCAGAGTGCATTGGAATTATCCAAACCAGCCCATCCTAAGCCTGCTTGCCTGTCTAGGCTGTCCCTTCCCAAAGCAACCATGGTCAAGCCTCTTGTCCACATTTCTCCCACTCCCTCTGCTTCTTGAACCACTCTGGTGCTTTCATGTGTTCCTCCATGGCACAGAGAGCCCTCTCATTTGGGAGCTATGAGCAACAAACTGTCATTTCAATAGCAATCATTTACAGATCAGTTGACCTTAATGAGCCTCAAATTTTCTATTAATACACTGTGAGTTTTCCTGGGGGGGGATGCATTATTGGTCACTCAGTGTGTCCAGCTCTTCATGACCCCATGGACTGTAGCCCACCAGGCTCCTCTGTCCATGGGATCTCCCAGGCAAGAATACTGGAGGGGGGATGCTTCTCCAGGAGAGCCTACCAACCCAGGGATCGAACTCCAGTGTTTCTGGCATTGGCAGGCAGATTCTCTGCCACTGAAATACTTGGGAAGCCCTTTCCTGGGGGGGAAAAGAATAAAAAACTGAATGTTAGTTGCTGGGTCCCCATAGTTGTAGGCAAAGTGACCCAAAAAAAAGGGTCTTCAGTTACTCAATGAGAGGAAGAGAGTCTTACATCTTACAAAGTCATAAGTCTGTACTGACATTTTCAACCCAAACCTAGTTTCACTAAGTCATTTTCTTATGGTAACCTAACACAAAATTGTTTCCATATTCATTCTCTTTTCCTTATCTGAGCAACTATCTTTTTTTATCATTTTTTTAAGAGGATATCCTGTGCCTGCTTCAGTGTATAGACAGTGGACCCTCAAATAACACAGGCTGAAACTGCTGGGCCCACTTATACTTGGGTTTCTTTCTTTCTTTTTTTTTTTTTTTGGTTGCACCACACGAGTTGTGGGACCTTAGTTCCCCAACCAGGGATCAAACCCATGCCCCCTGCAGTGGAAGCAGAAAGTCCTAACCGCTGGACCACCAACGAAGTCCCTTGTGGATTTTTTTCAATAGTAAAAACTATAGTACTACTGAACCTGGGGTGGTTGAGTCTGAAGATACAGAACCCGAGATATAGAGGACAGCTATAAGTTACAGTCAGATTCTCAACTGCGTGGAGGTCATCATCCCAACCTCCACATTGTTCAAGGGTCTACTGTATAGTCACATTTACTCAATCAATTAGACAACACAGATTTACTGGGCATGTAGTATGTACTATTTGGGCTCACATGACATAACTGTGAACAGTACAGCAAAAAATCTCTAATTACATGGAGCTTATAACGTAATGGGGTAAGACAGACAGTACACAGAATAAATGGTATATAGTAGGATGGAACTAGGGCTTCCCAGGTGCCTCAGTGGGTAAAGAATTTGTCTGCAATGCAGGAGACATGGGTTTCATTCCTGGGTTGGGAAGATCCCCTGGAGGAGAGCATGGCAACCCACTTCAGTATTCTTGCCTGGAGAATCCCATGGACAAGAGGAGCCTGGTGGGCTATACAGTCCATGGGGTCGCAAAGAGTCAGACACGACTGAAACAACTGAGCATGCCTGCACGCAGGCATGAGAATTAGCAGGAAAATGAAGCAGGAAAGGGAGAGTATGAGTACTAGGCAGACAGGGAGTTCACATTATTTTATAGCAGTTTTATTTGGATATCAGTTCAGCTCAGTTCAGTCGCTCAGTCATGTCTGACTCTTTGCTACCTCATGGACTGCAGCACACCAGGCTTCCCTGTCCATCAACAAATCCCAGAGCTTGCTCAAACTCATGTCCATTGAGTCAGTGATGCCATCCAACTATCTCATCCCCTGTTGTCCCTTTCTCCTCCTGCCTTCAATCTTTCCCAGCATCAGGGTCTTTTCCAATGAGTGAGTTCTTCACATCAGGTGGCCAAATGATTGGAGTTTCAGCTTCAAAATCAGTCCTTCCAAAGAATATTCAGGAATGATTTCCTCTAGGAGTGACTGGTTTGATCTCCTTGCAGTCCAAAGGACTCTCAAGAGTCTTCTCCAACACCACAGTTCAAAAGCATCAATTCTTCAATGCTCAGCTTTCTTTATAGTCCAACTCTCACATCCATACATGACTACTGGAGAAACCACAGGTTTGACTAGATGGACCTTTGTTGGCAGAGTAATGCTTTTTAATATGCTGTCTAGGTTGGTCATAGATTTGCTCCAAAGGAGCAAGCGTCTTTTAATTTCATGACCACAGTCACTGGGTGCAGTGATTTTGGAGCTCCTGAAAACAAAGTCTCTCAGGGTTTCCATTGTTTCCTATTCTATTTGCCATGAATTAATGGGACCAGGTGACATGATCTTAGTTTTTTGAATGCTGAGTTTTAAGCCAACTTTTTCACTCTCTTCTTTCACTTTCATCAAGAGGCTCTTTAGTTCTTCTTCGCTTTCCAGGAGGCATAAGTGTGAAGATGAATGTGGACCTGTGCTGTTAGTTACACCAGCACTCAATGAAAGTGAGAGAGCACGAAGATCCCAGTGGGGCCGGCCAGGAAAACCGAGCCGACCAGATGAGAGGCGGTAGATGCACTCGAGGCAGAAATGTCTGCCAGGGTGGACTACCAGACTAACATGGTATTTCACTTGCCTGAGCACAGCTCTCAATCCTACTGGAGTGAGGCAAGATTTACCCAGAAGCCCTCTGTCCCCCACTCCTAACTCAGATACACACCCCCCACACACACACACACAGCTCCCTGTTCCACACACCGCTCACCTAGTTATGACATCTAACAGCTTCCCATTCTCTCTGAACTGTCTTCATCAAGAGGCTGTTTAGTTCCTCTTCACTTTCTGCTATAAGGGTGGTGTTATCTGCATATCTGAGGTTATTGATATTTCTCCCAGCAATCTTGATTCCAGCTTGTGCTTCACTCAGCCCGGCATTTCACATGATGTACTCTGCATATAAGTTAAATAAGCAGGGTGACAATACACAGCCTTGACATACTCCTTTCCCTATTTGGAACCAGTCTATTGTTCCATGTCCAGTTCTGACTGTTGCTTCTTGAGCTGTATACAGATTTCTCAGAAAGCAAGTAAGGTGGTCTGGTATTCCAATCTCTTGAAGAATTTTCCAGTGTGTTGTGATCCACACAGTCAAAGGCTTTAGCATAGTCAATGAAGCGGAAGTAGATGTTTATGGGGAAACAATGGAAATAGTGACAGGCTTTATTTTCTTGGGCTCCAAAATCACTGCAGAACAGTTCTGCACTGAACAACAATCTAACCTCAATGAGGTTAACTTTTAAAGTCTACAACCAAGCAAAGAGTCTTCAAACTGTACTCTGACTTGAGTCCCCATGGGGGTCAAAGTCCCTGTAGCTATACTCAGAGCAGCTCTTCATCCATCTGATTTTTATATGGAGATCCATTTAAACAAAGAGTTCCATGGCCTAAAATGAATATATCTATGTATTTGAAAACAACCGGATCCTTTGTAAAATTCCATCAGTAGTGATCAACTTTATTGTCCCATACAGGCGTATACATACGTGCGAAGTAGATTCAGCCATGCCCGATTCTTTGTGACCCCACGGACTGTAACCCACCAGGCTCCTCTGTCCATGGGATTCTCCAGGCAAGAATACTGGAGTGGGTTGCCATGTCCTCCTCCAGGGGATCTTCCCGACCCAGGGATTGAATCTGCGTCTCTTACATCTCCTGCATTGGCAGGCAGGTTCCTTACCACTAATGCCACCTGGGAAGCTCCCCTTGAGGGAGAACAAATTGGGTGTTTTCCAGGGTCTAAATTCCTCCTGGCCAGCAATTCTTTGTTTGTTTGTTTGTTTAATTGAAGGATAATTGCTTTACAATATTGTGTTGGTTTCTGCCATAAAACATGAATCAGCCACATGTGCATATGTCTCCTCCCTCCCACCCCATCCCACCCCTGTAAATGGTCACAGAGCACTGGATTGAGCTTCCTGTG
Source organism: Cervus canadensis (assembly GCF_019320065.1). Lineage (NCBI taxonomy): Eukaryota > Metazoa > Chordata > Mammalia > Artiodactyla > Cervidae > Cervus > Cervus canadensis. The sequence goes on along the minus strand of NC_057392.1, from coordinate 17,290,094 downwards.
TCACATAGTGTTTCTTTAACCCGGTTTCACAGCTCAATTATCTGAGGAGCTTCTAAAAATAGTTTGGCTTATGAGCCCCGTCAAGAATTTCATAGTGAGTCAAAGGTGACATCATTGTTCTAAAACTATCCCAGAAATTCAAGCCAGGAGGAGAACCATTAACAGGTGTATTCAGGAACCACGCTAAACTCCCATTCTCTACCTAGATATTTTGCAATCTCGACATATCAAGCAAATCCCCTGTAGCCACTCAGAAACACCATCAAGGTGCACTTTTTTAGTGAATTTGACCTACCAACATTTCAGTTTAAAATCTATGAATCTAGTCAAAGGCTGGAGAAAGTTTTCTATTGTTGTTGTTGTTCAGTTGCTAAGTGGTGTTCCAACTCTTTGCAACCTCATGGACTGTAGCCCTCCAGGCTCCTCTGTCCATGGAATTCTCCAGGCAAAAATACTGGAGTGGGTAGCCATTCGCTTTTCTAGGGGAGTCTTTCTGACCCAGGGATCAAACCTGCATCTCCTATGTCTCCTGGAATGGCAGGCAGGTTCTTTACTGTCTGAGCCACCAGGGAAATCCAAAGTTATCTATAGAAAAATCTGTTAGTATCTAGAGTGGTCTCTAGAGAAAAATTAAGCCAGGCTGCATTTCTCTGCTTTATTTTTGCAGACCCTGAGGAGAAATCAGTCTGCGAGTGTGATGTTTTCTTGTGGGAGCTTTATTTTCATCCCTAGATAACTTTTGTTTCTTTCGAGGGATAGACAAAACAAACATTTCATGTAACAGACCACAGAGAAAAGTGACCTGCTACAAAACAAGCAAATTAAAATTCTTGTCCTGGGACTAAGGCATATTTTACCTCATTAAAGTCATTCTACTAGTGTGTTTTAGAGATTTCACAACTTACTTTTTTCCTACTTACCTGAAAGTCTTTCCAAAACAAATCATCAAAATGCCGAGCAGCTCAGGCACCCATGAAAAGAAGGCTTCTGCAAGGATAATGATTCTATTTCCAAACATTTGGAAACACATCATACTAGGCTAAAAGGCTTGAAACAAGGTCAGTCAGCCACTTGGCCCATGGGGTTTCTGTTTACACTTCCATGAGGAGCTATTTACAAGGTAAAAGAAGATTCTGTATCTTGATCAAAATTGTAGTAGGCTATTAGTTGTTGACAACTTTAGACTCCTATCAACCCCGTAGACTATACAGTCCATGGAATTCTCCAGGCCAGAATACTGGAGTTGGTAGCCTTTCCCTTCTTCAGGGGATCTTCCCAGCCCAGGGATTGAACCAGGTCTCCTGTATTGCAGGTGGCTTCTGTACCAGCTAAGCCACCAGAGAAGCCCAAGAATATTGGAGTGGGTAGCCCATCCCTTCTCCAGCAGATCTTCCTGAAGCAGGAATCAAATCGGGGTCTCCTGCATTGCATGTGAATTCTTTACCAGCTGAGCTACCAGGGAAACCCCTCTATGTAATCCAGCATGTGAAATTCAATCAATGACTGGTTTTCATCTCTTTTAAGAATGCAGCACATTTTGCCCAAAATTAATTGTCCTGGATAAAAGCATTGTTACAAAATTACAAAAATCCAAGATGGCAGAGTAGAAGGATGTGTGCTCAACTTCTACGTACTCCAAAATTACAAATTGCTGTTGAGCAACCATCAACAGCAGAACGTTGGATCCCGCCAAAAAAAAGATACCCCACATCCAAGGGCAAAGGAGAAGCCCCAGCAAGATGGTAGGAGGGGCAAAATCACATTTAGAATCAAACCCCCTACCCATCAGAGATGCTCAGAGAGCTCAAACAAACGTTGTGCACACCAGAGACCCCCACAGAGACTGAGCCAGAACTGGGTTTCAGTGTTTCCTGCAGAGGTACGGGTCAGCAGTGGCCTGCCACAGAGTCAGGGGCTCCGGATGCAGCAGACCTGGATATGGCATAAGCCCTCTTGAAGGAGGTCACCATTAACCCCACCATAGAGCCACCAGAACTTACACAGGGCTGGGGGAACAGACTCTTGGAGGGCAAAAATAAAACCTTGTGCACACCAGGACCCAGGAGAAAGGAGCAGTGACCCCACAAGAGACTGACTGACTTCCCCATGAGTGTGCAGGAGTCTCCAGCAGAGGCGTGGGTCGGCGGTGGCCTGCTGCAGCGTCCGGGAGCACTGACTGCAGCAGTGCACCAGCCTTTTGAAGAGGTCTCCATTACCTCATTCCCTCCACCATGGTTTGGCCTCAGGTCAAACAACAGGGAGGGAACAAAGCCCAGCCCATCAACAGAAAATTGGATTAAAGATTTACTGAGCATGGCCCCACCCGTCAGAACAAGACCCAGTTTCCCCCTCAGTCAATCTCTCCATCAGGAAGCTTTCATAAGCCTCTTGTCCTTAACCATCAGAGGGCAGACAGAATGAAAACCACAATTGCAGAAAACTAACCACACTGATTACACGGACCACAGCCTTGTCTAACTCAATGAAACTATGAGCCATGATGTGCAGGGCCACCCAAGACAGACTGGTCATGGTGGAGAGTTCTGACAAAATGTGGTCCACTGGAGAAGGGAATGGCAAACCACTTCAGTATTCTTGCCTTGAGAACCCTATAAACAGTATGAAAAGGAAAAAAGATAGGACACTGAAAGATGAACTCCCCAGGTTGGTAGGTGCCCAGTAAGCTACTGGACATCAGTGGAGAAATAACTCCATAAAGAATGAAGAGATGGAGCCGAAGCAAAAAAAAACACCCAGTTATGGATGTGACTGGTGATAGTAGTAAAGTGTGATGCTGTAAAGAGCAATATTGCATAGGAACGTGGAATGTTATGTCCATGAATCAAGGCAAGGAAGTGATCAAACAGGAGATGGCAAGAGTAAACATTGACATTTTAGGAATCAGTGAACTAAAATGGATTGGAATGGGTGGATTTAACTCAGATGACCATTATATCCACTACTGTGGGCAAGAATCCCTTAGAAGAAAAGGAGTGACCCTCATAGTCAACAAAAGATTCTGAAATACAGTACCTGGATGCAATCTCAAAAATGACAGAATGATCTCTGTTCATTTCCAAGGGAAACTATTCAATATCACAGTAATCCAAGTCTATGCCCGGACCAGTAATGCTAAAAAAACTGAAGTTGAACGGTTCATGAAGACCTGCAAGACCTTCTAGAACTAACACCCAGAAAAGATTTCCTTTTCATATAGGGGACTAGAATGCAAAAGTAGGAAGTCAAGAGATACTTGGAATAACAGGCAAATTTGGCCTTGGAGTACAAAATGAAGCAGGACAAAGGCTAACAAGAGCTTTCCCAAGAGAACGCACTGGTCATAACAAACACCCTCTTCCAACAGCGTAAGAGAAGACTCTACTCATGGACATCACCAGATGGTCAATACCAAAAGCATATTGATTACATTCTTTGCAGCCAAAAATGGAGAAGTTCTATACTGTCATTAAAAATAAAACCGGGAGATGACTGTGGCACAGATAATGAACTCCTTATTGCCAAATTCAGACTGAAATTGAAGAAAGTAAGGAAAACCACTAAACCACTCAGGTATGAACTAAATCAAATCCCTTATGACTATACAGTGGAAGTGAGAAATAGATTTAAGGGACTAGATCAGACAGAGTGCCTGATGAACTATGGATGGAGATTTATGACATTGTACAGGAGGCAGTGATCAATACCATCCCCAGGAAAAAGAAATGCAAAAAGGCAAAATGGTTGTCTGAAGAGGCCTTACAAATAGCTGAGAAAAGAAGAGAAGTGAAAGGTAAAGGAGAAAAGGAAAGATATACCCATTTGAATGCAGAGTTCCAAAGAATAGCAAGCAAAGACAAGAAAGCCTTCTTCAGTGATCAGTGCAAAGAAATAGAGGAAAACAATAGAATGGAAAAGACTAGAGATCTCTTCAAGAAAATTAGAGATACCAAGGGAACATTTCATGCAAAGATGGACACAATAAAGGATAGTAATAGTATGGACCTAACAGAAGCAGAAGATATTCAGAAGAGGTGGCAAGAATACACAAAAAAACTTTACAAAAAAGATCTTAATGACCCAGATAACCATGATTGTGTGATCACTCACCTAGAGCCAGATATCCTAGAGTGCAAAGTCAAGTAGGCCTTAGGAAGCATCAGTATGAACAAAGCTAGTGGAGGTGATGTAATTCCAGCTGAGCTATTTCAAAGATGATGCTTTGAAAGTGCTGCACTCAATATGCCAGCAAACTTTGAAAACTCAGCAGTGGCCACAGGACTGGAAATGTCAGTCTTCATTCCAATCCCAAAGAAAGGCAATGCCAAAGAATGTTCAAACTACACAATTGCACAATTGCACTCATCTCACATGCTAGCAAAGTAAGCTCAAAATTCTCCAATCCAGGCTTCAACAGTATGTGAGCTGTGAACTTCCAGATAATTCAAGCTGGATTTAGAAAAGTCAGAAGAACCAGAGATCAAATTGCCAACATCTGTTGGATTGTCAAAAAAGCAAGAGAGTTCCACAAAAACATCTACTTCTACTTTACTGACTACACCAATGACGTTTACTGTGTGGATCATAACAAACTGGAAAATTCTTAAAGAGACGCTCAGCTTTCTTTATAGTCCAACTCTCTCACATCCATACATGAAAAGCTCAGTGCCAAAGAATTGATGCTTTTGAACTGTGGTGTTGGAGAAGACTCTTGAGAGTCCCTTGGACTGCAAGGAGATCAAACCAGTCACTCCTAGAGGAAATTAGTCCTGAATATTCTTTAGAAGGACTGATGCTGAAGCTGAAATTCCAATCACTTGGCCACCTGATGCAAAGAATTGACTCATTGGAAAATACCCTGATGTCGGGAAAGATTGAAGGTGGGAGGAGAAGGGGACGACAGAGGGTGAGATGGCTGGGTGGCATCACCAGCCCAGTGGACATGAGTTTGAGTGAGCTCTGGGAGTTGGTGATGGACAGGGAGGCCTGGTGTCCTGCAGTCCACGGGGTCGCAGTCGAACACCACTTAGCGACTGAACTTAACTGAATGAAAAGCATTATAAACAATATACTAATTAACTGACCAGTGGATGTGGAAGAGGGTTTGTTTGCTCTTCCTCTGTTTGGTGGCCAAATGCTTTACCCTCACCTTCTGATCTCCACAGCACCCGCGTACATAGCCAGGGGGGCTCCGCGGACAGCGATGCTGTTATCAAGAAGCTTGTGTTTTATCGCCATCTAGTGGCTCTTCTCTATTACTACACCTCACCGGCTCTCTCAATGGCCCAGCGGTAACGAATCCACATGCAATTCAGGAGATGTTGGTTCCATCCCTGGGTAGGGAAGATCCCTCGAAGAAGGAAATGGCAACACGCCCCAGTATACTTGCCTGGAGAATCCCAATCCATGGGGTCGCGAAAGAGTCGGGCACGACAGCAAAACGGTCACCCTACACTCAGCGCCTTTGCACAGGTTTGACACTGATTTTTAAAGAAGCATTTCTAATATCCCTCAAGGAAATTTGTAGGCAGTACATTCCATTCCCTTTCTACACCTCTCACATTTAATCTAGAAAACTTGATGACAGAAATAAACTCTCTTTATCTCTTATCTTGGATCCTTGCACCAGAGGAAGATTTCAAACCAAAGAAATGCAAAAAACCCCAAAAGTAAAAAGTGGAAGAGGAAGCATTAACTGTTCTGTGATTAGAAAAATGCACTCGAATTTTTATGGACCTGCTCTTTAAGTTAAAAAGTACAAAAGGAGGACTTCCCTGGCAGTCCAATGGGTAAGAATCTGCCTGCCGACCTGCAGGGGACACAGGTTCGATCCCTGGTCCAGGAAGATTCTGCATGTTGCAGAGTAACTAAGCTCATGCACAACTACTCAGCCTCTGCTCTAGAGCCTGAGCTCCACAGGAGAACCCACTGCAATGAGAAGCCCGCCCACCACCACTAGAGAGTGGCCCTGACTCCCTGCAGCTTAGAAAAAGACTGTGCAGGACCAAGACCCAGTGTCGCCTAAAACTCAATTTAAAAAAAAATTTTTTTTTAAGAAACAGTTATTTTGAATGTTCAGGCTCTGTGTGAACTAATCAAAATCAACTCTTTGAACCTCTTTTAGTTGAGATCGTCATAGAATTATTCCATGTCTCTGGTCTTTTCTCTCTTTTTTTTTTTTTTTTTTTGCAGAAGGATTTTGCCTATTAACCTGGGTGTTTCTTTTGAGTTTTTTTTTAGTATATTTGTAATGCTGTTTCGTTTCTAGAAACTTCATATATCAACAAAGCATGTGGATTTTTAAACTATATTTTGATATCTCATAGTCCACATTTGTCATCGTGCCCCTGGAGGTTAGACTGATGCGTGAAGCCAAATCTGGATGAGAACTGATACTAGTTACATGGTATTATTGATCAAAATGATTTTTGCATTTTAATAATACCTTGTAAAAAGTGAAATGTAAGTGAATAAATAATATATACTAGAATATTAATTTCTTGACTACAAAAGACAACATAATAAAAAATTAACTCAGTTAAGTGATTTATTAATTAATTTAAATAAATGATATACTCTATTATTAGCACAAATATTTATCCTCATTCAAAAATGCAAAAAAAATAGGAGGAAAATTGGCATCTAGATCTGTCTCCAGCCTGCTCTACCACAAAAGCTATAAGTCAGCCCCAGCAACAGCAAATGCTTAAGGCCTATTTGGGTGTGGACCAGCTGTAAAATTGTGATGCTTTTTACATAGGACGTAATCTAATGAAAGAGAGTACAAGCTAGAAACTAAATTTCAAGCATACGGATCTCCAACCCACTGCAGTCTCTCACCTTATTTTTAACAAGGAGAGAAATTTCCTCAGAGGAGTCTACTTCAACAGTTTGAAACAAAATAATGTTAATTCTCTTCAAAATGCCTCTTTTTGTTACCAGGGTAACCAGAAAAGAGCTGTCTGCCAGAGTTCCCGTGAGCCACACAACTTCTGCCACCAGAGACCGCATTCCCCAGTGACACCAACAGGCTTAGCCACAAAATCAATAGGCAGACTTAGGAGGAGGAAAAGTTAAGGGCTACTCCAAGTTGACAGCCAGCGTTGTCCTTAATTAAGAAAACAGCACAGAGAAGGGCCCTTCTAATGGTACAGAAGCAATACTGGCTGCAAGAAAAATACACAGAGCAGCACATACGCAGAGAGGGGAGAGATATCAGCAAAATCTTATGAAAAGAAAAAAAAAGAAATTGCTATCAGACACTGAGATGGGGCAAGTGAGCAGAGAAACGCTTCAAACCTACCTGGTGAAGTCAAGTCAAGGGGCTGGACCAGCTCTTGGAGAACAGACACTCAGCATCAGGAGGCAAGATTACAGTCACAGGCTTTGCACGTAGCAGGCATGGCTGCTAATGAATCAGTACAGGAGAAGCAGAAGCAGCCACTCCCTCCAGCGTAGAAACGTTCAGAGGGCACTGGGGTGGCGAATGTATTTGTCTGCATCAAGATCCCTACACACGTGGACAGCAGCGACATTTAAACAAGGCTTGGGAGACAAGGGACACACAGCAGTGCGAATAATACAAAATATTATACATTTAATAACACATAACGAGACAATCAGTGTCATTTGAAAACATGGACCAAATCATCGATGCAACAAAAAGCATCCATCCCAGCCGGCTGGATGGAAAGTTCTGCCGAGGATCCAGGACCACCCCCCGCCCCCGGCAACAGACAGAGACTGAGCCAGCCTGTACATGGAGAGACTAGAAATGAAGAAATCCACTCCTTGGGACAAGATATTTGTTATTCAACTTTATTTGTACGGTTGTTCTCTGGAAAGTTCTTCATCTTCAACACTAATTCTGAGAATTAGTAGCATAAGGCACATACAAAGAAGTACTTTTGTCTTATCACAAACAGAAGTTCTATATTTTGCAATCTTTTTTTTTTTCAGGGTATTAGTGAGAAGGACTATTCATGCAAAGCAAAAAAAAAAAAAAATTAAGCAAAGGCCACAAATGTCAGGCCTGTGAAGGTATGTGTGTGCTGTCTTCACATTTGATTTTATGTCGCTATGATTAAGTAAATACATGCATGGAGATCTAATCGCATCAGATCATACAATTCCCCGGTGAACCCTGGACATCCTGACAGAGGTGTGCTAGCTTCAGGCCAAAGCATTTCATTGAATTCGGTTTGTGGGGAGACAGATGAAATGGTGCTTTGTGGTATGGGTTTCCTAAAAGAAAGGGAAGATATTAGGGAGATGAAAATTAAAGAGAGACAGAGAATGTTTACCACAAATTTAATTATTTATCAAGAGAAGTGAAGTGAAAGTCGTTCAGTCATGTCTAACTCTTTGCAACCCCATAGACTGCAGCCTGCCAGGCTCCTCTCTGTCCATGGAATCCTGCAGGCCAGAATACTGGAGTGGGTTGCCATTTCCTTCTCCAATTAAGAGTCGAACTGCCTTTTATTCTAGAAACTACTACTCATCAAGGGAAAAGAAAGGAAATTAAATTTTTCTCGTGGAAAACTAGCCAAGGTTTATATCCTTTCTCCATACTAACCTATTAAAGATCAGAAGGAAGCTGGCATCTTCCATTACAGTTTCCCCATTGCATTTTCATGAAAAATGGAGAGACTGAATTTACAGCTTAGTCCTGGGTGTTGGGGGGAAGCAGGGGAGGAGCAAGCAGGGGTAATTGAAATGGTCCACAGCTGGACTAGAGACAGTATGAAGCAGCATCCCGTTAGGAGACAGAACTCAGTCTCAGACTATAGACTGTTTCTCCTAGAGCATTAATTTAGCATCAATTTCAAATATAAAAAATGAGAAATCTCTCATAGTTCCAATCACAGTCATATTCTCCATAGGACCATTTTTTCAAGCAAAATGCCTGGCGTATCCATGAGCTATGAGATGGTTTGTCTTTAGACACTGAATGATTTGCGCATTTCATGTTGCATTTTCAAGGACATAGGATCTCTCTGGGGGTCGAGGATGCGATTTAGGAAAGTGATTCATGCCTTGACTGCCAGGCATTTTGACCTCACAACAAACTTCTATGAACTAAATTCCAAACTATAAGTCATCGGTTGTTGTTCAGTTGCTAAGTCACGTCCAACTGTTTGCAACCCCATGGACTGCAGCATACCAGGCTTCCCTATCCTTCACCATCTCCCAAAGCTTGCTCAAACTCATGTCCATTGAGTCGGTGATGCCATCCAACCATCTCATCATCAGAGAAACAAGTAAAATGGCCTTGTCATAGGTTTTTTTTTAATCAGTCTATAGAGCCATCTGACTACTGAAGGATTCTCTCTCAGCTGTGTCATTTCATATTCAATATTTTTTATAATTATCACATTAAATTGCATAATTTTAAAAGACTTTACAAGCAGAGTGAATAGAAATGAATTTAACTGTATTTATGAGTCTTTTACTGTTGGGGGGGAAGGTTGCTATAAATATCAGCGTATTTTCCTTTTCTATCAATCTTCAGATAGAATTCTAAAAGTAAACTTTTCAGTCTTCATTTTTTTCAAAACTGAGTCCCAATCCATCCCTTAGAAATGGGATTAGGGACACTAATCAGACTGACAACAGACTTCTCAATTGTAACTTTTTTCTTCTATTTAGAAGAAAACAAAAAATAAAGAAATGAGATCGCTTCCAAATTGATCATCATTTGGCCTTAACGTGGAGGTCTGTGTGGTCACAAAATGAAAGAAAGCACCTGGGAAAGCTTCAAATGATGGGCTAGATTTGCTTCCCTGGGGCTCAGACGGTAAAGAATCTATCTGCAATGTGGGAAACCTGGATTTGATCCCTGGGTCAGGAAGATCCCCTGGAGAAGGGAACGGCAACCCACTCCAGTATTCTTGCCGGGATAATCCAATGGACAGAGTAGCCTGGAGGGCTACAGTCTATGGGGTTGCAAAGAGTTGGACAATACTTTGGTCACCTGATGCGAAGAGCTGACTCATTTGAAAAGACCCTGATGCTGGGAAAGATTGAGGGCAGGAGGAGAAGGGGACGACAGAAGATGAGATGGTTGGATGGCATCACCGACTCAATGGACATGGGTTTGGGTGGACTCCGGGAGTTGGTGATGGACAGGGAGGCCTGGTGTGCTGCGGTTCATGGGGTCACAAAGAGTCTGACACGACTGAGCAACTAAACTGAACTGAACTGAGTGACTAACACTTTCAGTTTCAGATTTTTTTGTAATTTGAATAAAGGAGTGATGAAACTTCCATAGTCCCAATAATACAGTGTGATGGCTGCTCCCACCAGCTCCGAGATTTCCTAAAAATACATCCATTTTTTTTTAATATCAGCATTTTATGTATAAGTGTAAGTATATTAAAAGGGGAGATATATACTATTCAAATTGGTCTTTGGTGCACAGAGCAGAGACTTCTGTTAGCTGATATTTATAAGCACTGGAGTTTCTTTTCCTGTCTGCAGTGACACCCTTTTGTCTGCCCTTCACTAGACAGGCTCCAAGTGTGACTGCAGACCTTAACTGAAGACTTGCTATGTGTCCAGAGCTCACTCTCTCATCCTCTATCTCTTCCTGCTCCCCTGATATCAATAGCCACCAAATCGGTCTTACCTGCTTCAGTGGAGGCATGGTACAGACAGAAAGAGACTACATTTTTTTTTTTTAATGAACAAGAATCCTTAGGGTACCAGAGCAAATTGTGAGCCTCACTGCCCTAGGAAATAAATAGTTGCCCTCAAATCTGTTTGCAAGGTCAAATCATGTCAATAGAAACATAATGTTCACATGGGTATTTGCTAAAAGTCTGTTATACCAGATACTTTTACAGCTCTTAATGACCTTATCATCTTTTCTGTACAGGCCACAACATTTGAGTATTTTCTCTGTGTCCTCAATATCCACTTTCAGTATCTTCCTAATATAATACATTTAGGGTTACCTGCTGATGCCACTCCAGTATTCTTGCTGTCTATGGGCTCGCACAGAGTCGGACATGACTGAAGCGACTTAGCAGCAGCAGCAGCAGCTGAAGCCGAAGCTCCAATACTTAGACCACCTGCTGCCAAGAGCCAACTCATTGGAAAAGACCCTGATGCTGGGAAAGATTGAGGGCAGGAGGAGAAGGGGACGACAGAGGATAAGATGGTTGGATGGCATCACCGACTCAATGGACATGGGTTTGGATGAACTCCAGGAGTTAGTGATGGACAGGGAGGCCTGGCGTGCTGCGATTCATGGGGTCGCAAAGAGTCGGACACAACTGAGCGACTGAACAACAAAAGGGTTAACTCACCGAACTGTTAAGAACCACATAATTCTTTTTCATTGTCAATAGAAGTTTAAAATTACAAGGTAGTAAGCATGCTTGTCAAAGATACCTAAAGTGACTTCACCATATTCCAAACTGTTTCTCCATGAGTGCTCTGGCTAATATTGAATAAATGGATGTTTTGATATAAATCAATGAATAGTAATATCAAGTACTTATCACTGAATCTGGCAATATTTTTTTTCATGGACAGCCAGCTTTGTGGTTTTTTTAGGTTGCATTGATAATTTATCGCCATTGTTATGAACATCAATTGTAAAGTCCCCCACAGATATGTAAAGGAGTTCATGTGACAGATGCTGAGAACAGAACACTTCCTGTGCTTTCACTTAAATAAAGAGGAAGAAGCAGTGGCAGGTACAACACAAACTTCCTCTTCTGAAAGTCACACTTTTTACTAGAATCGTATCAGCCACAGCCTTCCTTGCCCTGGTACCCAAGAAATGGGTCCAGGAGAGTTAACCAGCCCGGCGGCTTCAGGAAGGGGCAACCCAGGGCCTTGGGAAGACAGACAAACAGGTCGAACTGGAATCCACCTCCATCACTAAGTGAAACGTGGTCTAGACGGCAGACAGTAATAAACAAGCCTTCAACCCCAGGATGATGTGGCTACCTGGATAAATGGAAAAATAGAGCGTGAAAAGGCCTAAGACTCCTCTTCCTCATCTCCTTCTCCTTCTTCTCCTGGTTCCTCTTCTCCTTCTTCAGCTTCCTCTCCCTCGGCTTCCCCTTCTGCTCCCTCTGCGGTTACTCCTTTTGTCTTTAACAAAAATTACATCGTTATTGAGAAGTATAAGGGTCAACAGATACAGTGAGGACGAGTGTAAAATATCAGACTAGAGGTCAGGGCCTCCCACACCCCATCCAACACACACACACAACACATACACACACACCACACACACACACACACCACATACACACACACACACACACACACACACACACACACACATCATCTTCCTAAACTGAGACCCTTCACCCTGGGATGGTTCTGCTGGCAATACGTTAATTCTAATGAGCTTCATGATTCCTCTCAAGCATACAGTCTTTACTTGTATTAACAGAGTGTTCTAATACAATTACCTTTAAAAATTCAGAAAGCAGCTGGAAGAATAAAATACAAAAAGAATCTCAGCAAATAGAATCTTGTCAGAATTTTGATGAAGCTTTTAAACATGTAAGCTGGCTATATTTTGTTATACAAAGTAATTTCTTGAATCCAAAGTTATCAGCAACCTATGTATATAATCTGAAACTACTTGCAAATTAATAATATGTTTGTCTTATTTTTTTTTTTTTGTTTGTCTTATTTTTATACATAAAAATGGGATTTTTTTTTTAATGGAAGCTTGCCTAGCAAGAGAGAAATGAAAATTTATTATTGGAAAGATATAACATACATGTTATAACATAACATACAGGTAATGAAAAGTCACTGTATAGAATAGGCTAAAAATAACTTTTAGGTCTAATAATAGGGATGAGTTTGATAAAATAATAAAATAATGAAACAGATCTATATTTACCATACCCATAAAATATATAGCTTAATTACATGAATAAAAGTAGACTACAGAAGAGGATCCATGAAGATTTCATAAATATGTGTGTGTATATATATGAGTGTGTAACTAGTGGGTCTCTCTGGGTAATGGGGTTATAAACTATTTTTAGTTTCTGTTTTTATCTGTATTACCTAAACTTTCTATAAATGTCATGAATTATTTGCAGTTTTAAAACTCAGCAAAAGTTTTTGTGGGGGCGGGCGGAGTTTCTTACAACACTTGGGACGTTCTTTAATGTGAATGAGCTTCCACTGAAATACCTAGACAATACATGTGAGTTTTGGTAAATATTCTATCTATCCTTGAGTTTTCAATTTTAATTTATCTCTCTGATTAGCATTTGTACTTTTTGATTAATTTTTATTGGAATATAGCTGCTATTTCTTTTCCTTTCCCATTGTTGGTATTTTCCTTTATGGATACAGGAAGGAAGGCAGAGAGGAAGGCTCTGCCCCAAACAGTTGGAGGCTCTGATCAGCTGTTTTTACCTCTGAGTGATCCCTCATTCCTTTCAATCCTGAATCCCCACAATGAAGATGCATCATCAACTCAATGGACATGAGTCTGGGCAAACTCTGGGAGACAGTGAAGGACAGGAAAGCCTGGCTTGCTACAGTCCCTGGGGTTGAAAACAGCCAGACGCAACTAAGCGACTGAACAACAACAGCAATTATGAGCATCAAAACAGTAGGCGTTCTTGCCCTTGACCTCCACTTGGCAACCCTTGGGTCACTTAGAACCTGTGTTCTCAGCCTTCATAGAGCATCAGAATCACCTGAAGAGCTTCTCAAAACAATCTGCTGGGCACCAGCTCAGGGCTTCTGACCCTATAGATATGGGGCCAGGCCTGAAAATGTGTATTTGTAGAGGTTCCCAGGTGAGGCAGCTGCTTCTGCTCTGGAAACCCACTTTGAGAACCTCTGCTGAAGCCTGGACTTGCCTGGTGGCTCAGACGGTAAAGAGTCTGCCTGCAATGCAGGAGTCTGTGTTCTGTCTCTTAAATCACCCTGGTTGATGAAGACATGAGTGCTTAAAAATAGTAGGTTTGGTATCACCACCTGCCAAAGTCTTCATTTACCAGGGTGGGTTATGTTGGTTCCCATGCTGGTATATCCAAGTCAGTCTTATTGTAATTACACAACTTAAATAAATATCATAGGGACTTCCCTGGTGGTGCAGTGGTTAAGACTTTGCTTTCCAATGCACGGGGTACGGGTTCAATTCCTAGTCGAGAAGCTAAGATCACACGTGCCTTGAGGCCAAAAAGCCAAAACATTAGACAAAAGCAATATTGTAACAGATTCAATAAAGACTTTAAAAATGGTACACATCAAGAAAGCTTTAAAAAAAATAAGCACCATGGAATCCAGTGAAATATGAACATGAAAAGAACTTTTTTCCCATGTAAAGTTAATGGAATACTTTGAAAAGACCAACATATGTCTGTTATCAAACGAAGTGTTGAAAAGCTTAGGTGGTAAGGAAGACCCATGAAATCCAAAGGGAAAGAAACCAAAGCTGGAATTTTTAGACAGACCACTGATTATGTATATGTTAGAAAGACAGTGGGTAGTTCTAGTCACTGGACTATTATTTAAAGAAGTGATTTTTGTCCTGCATCCAAAAAATTGGCAGTAAATACACATCTGTATATTTCAAGTTAAAATAAATGTTTAAGGTCTCTACATTTTTATGATTTAACATTTTAATTAAATTCTTCATTTGTTCAAATAACTCCCAGCTCCAAATATGAGATATGAGGTCTCTCTAGGAATGTTGGTTATTATTTGAGCATAGATCCCATAAACAAACATGTTGGCCAGCCCAATAATAGTTTAAATTATATGTTACAGAGGATATATTTTATTCCTTTAAATTTTATCCTTAATATCACTAATATTGTTTTATAATTTTTCTTTCATTGTTTTAAGTGTACTTGTATCCTCAGTACTCAAGTATTTAATACTTCTTACTCTGTGCAATTCTTTTTTATTATTATTACTATTTTATTTGCCTGCTCTGGGTCTTAGTTGTGGTGCCCTGGCTCAGTAATTATGGCATAGTACAGAGAATTCTACTCATTATTTTATAATAACATGTAAGGGAAAAGAATCACACATGAATCACTTTGTTACATATCTGAAATTAACATGACACTGTAAATCAACTATATTCAAACACACACACACACACACACACACACACAAATAGTAATGCTCCCCTGGATAGATCCGCACTAGAAATCCTGGAACCATGTGGTACTTACCTATGTCACATGTCTTCCAGACACTAAATGATGAGCTGCATGTTTAAACCTCCTGGTGTCTAAGGTACATACCATGGTGCAAGACTACAATTAAGACTCAGTATTATCTGCTGCCTTAACATTGGTAAAAATCAGGAAGACTTACAATGGTCTGACCACTGGCTTCCCTCCCCCTCTGCTCCCACAGATTAGGTCTCCCACCCAAGCAGCCCTCGTTATCAAGGGACCAGACGCAGTGCCTGCTTTCACCCCAGAATTACTCAATCAGGCCAACCACATCCCCCGTGTGGACTCGGGGACACCCCATCCTCTTGATTCTACACAACCTGCCTCCCACAGCCCTGGTTGTTCACAATGTTCCCAAGTGACCCTAGCCCATATGGCCCTGCACTGTGGGGATGACCTCATCCCCTGTGCTTGGAGACCATGTGAATAATAAACCCTGTCCATACCTGTGGCTAATTCATGTCAGTGTATGGCAAAAACCACCGCAATATTGTAAAGTCATTATCCTCCAGTTAAATTAATTAATTAAAAAAATAAAATAAACCCTGTCCATCTCACTTGTCCAAATGAGTGGGTACAGTTGTGTGTCTGCCATTCCCATAACCAGAGGGAGGGAATTCCTCACTCACCAAGAAGGTGAATAGGAGGCCATCAAGTAACACCAGTAAGAACCACACGAGCAGCATAAATGCTGCGCTATTCAATGGGGTGGGAAGGAAGAAGGGAGAAGACATCACCACTGCAGGACTTGGCCCAGCCTGGCCTGACTTCATTGATGACACCTTCACCAAAGGAGATGAAGGGTCCTGAGCCCCTATTTCTCCATTCACCTCCAAATGTATCTCCAACTTATTTTATTTCTCTTCTCGGCAGGCTAAAGGAGGACTTTCTGGGAATGTGGGTTGAGTCAGCTTCTCTGTATCATGAACATAGAGAAATGTTGGGAAAGCTGCAATTCTCTCACCTAAAAGATGCTTCTGTTAAGCACAACACAACCGTGAAATATGCTACTGTACCTCTTCCGCTGCTGTCTCTCCCTCTTCCTCCTTAAGTCCACAAACAGAAATTAAATAAAAACATAAATTCACGTAAGTTTTAAGTTGAATCTAAAAATTAAGCAAACTATATAGCCAATATTTGGTAATAATTGTAAATGGAAAGCAACTTTTAAAATGGTATAAAAATTTAAAACTATAAAAATTTTTAATTAAAAAAATAAATAGAAATTAAGCAAGCTATAATAAATACATGTTTACCAAAATGAAGAATATCAATTTATTGAGAAAGCATTAATAGCAAAGATATGATAACTGAGCTATGCCTACTTATTTCATGCATTTTATTTCCAGTCCTTGGAATATTATAAAATTAAAGACATATTTTCATCACTCTTACTCCTAAGAAAATACAACTAATTAGTAATACTGCTTAATTATATGTTTAATACTGTTCTATATCCAAGCATATTGCAGACCTATAGAGCTATCAAGGAAAATTCAGACTATATATGTAAGCAACTAGAAAATTTGAACAAAATTATGTCTTTGCTTTTATGGCCTTATAAGTATGCCTTACTTCAGTTCTGAACCAGTTAATAAAAGTAGATCAAAAACTTTTCCTCCATCAGAACAAATAACATTTCTAAACCATTTAAACACTGAGTCCTGGTTAAAGAAAGAAACTTAAAGTTAAGAAATGATAAAGCCATTTCCAGGCTCAAATAGGTCTCCACTCTGCCAACACATTGAAGTTTCTATTTCCCTGGGATCAAAGTAGGAAAACCAGGCAATACCTCCTAAAATTGCAAAGAGATAAGAACCTTCACATCCTTTCCCAGAATGGCCCTCTGATGAGCCTTTCTGGGGCCAGAGCATTACAACGACTTTAATTGGGCAGGCAGATCTGATTCTAAAGAGCAGTCCCTAAACATTCCTAATGCCTTTCAAAGCAGGCAGTGAGCTCATGGAATTCTGGACCAAAGGAGTTGAAAGCAACCTCATAATTACCTATATCAGTCTTATATACCTTACTCAGTCTTTCCTTTGGACAAATGAGGACACAAAGACCACAGACTTAAGTAATTAGACAAAAATCAGAAGCCAAGTAACACAATCAGGGCTTACTCTGAGACTCTTTGTTGTTGTTGTTCAGTCGCTAAGCGTGTCCAACTCTTTGTAGCCCCGTGGACTGCAGCATGCCAGGCTTCCCTGTCCTTCACTGTCTCCCAGAGTTTAATCAAACTCATGTCCATTGAGTCAATGATGCCTTCCAACCATCTCATCCTTTGTCGCCCCCTTCTCCTGGTTCCTAACTTAGTGTTCTTCCTACTCCACCACACTACCTCTCAAGATTGTCATGGAAGGAAAGTCATGGAGGGCCTGCCATATGGCTACCTTCTCTGGCCCAGCCTCAAGTTCTTGGCCAGCTCCAGAACAATACTCTTAGATTTCTGATGCTGGCAAAGAAAATACAGAAAGCCTGATCCAGTCTGCTTAAGCTGAGTCAACTCCAGAGGTGTCCCAGTACCGGGAATCTCTAAACTAAAGCTGGCAACACAGCAAGTCTTATAAAGTTCAGGGAAAGAGAGTCCTGCACTTGTTGCAGAATCCGAGTGTTGGTTTTTCAGCGATGTGTTGAATATTAAATGTCTTTGATATTGTCTACCTCTGCCCATGCCTTGCCCTTCCTTCACCATGACTGCCATCTTCTCTCACCAAGATTACCTCTAGGCTTCCTTATCTCCAAGTAACTCTCCACGCTATTGCCAGAGGTATCATTCTAAAAGACATCCCAGGGACTTCCCTGGTGGTCCAATGGTTGGGAATCTGCCTGCTAAAGCAGGGGACACAGGTTCCATCCCTGGTTCAGGAAGCTCCCACATGCTTCAGGGCAACTAAACCCATCACCACAACTACTGAGCCTGAGCTCTAGAGCCTGTGCTGAGCAACAAGAGAAGTCACTACAATTAGAGAGGAGCCCCTGCTAACTAAAACTAGAGAGATCCCACACACAGCAAGAAGACCTAGTGCCGTCAAAAAATAGTTAATTAATTTAAAAAAGACAACCCACATTACCATGCTGTCTAAAACCTTCCACCTTCTCACAATACATCCATAATCTTTAGAATGGTTGAGAAGCCGTCATGATCTGTCTCCTGCTCACCTTTCTAGTCACGTCATGTTTTACTTCAGCTAATGATCACATGCAACTTTCTCACATCAGCCACACCTTCCAGTGGCTACATACAATATGGCAACCACACACTGCATACAATATTTTCAAGGAAGACTTTCCTGACCCCTAGGGGCTTCCCTGATGCCTCAGCAGTGAAGAATATGCCTGCCAATGCAGCAGAATCAAGTTTGATCCCTAGGTGGGGAAGATCCCCTGGAGAAGGAAATGGCAGCCCATTCCAGTTTTCTTGCCTGGGAAATCCCATGGACAGAGGAGCCTGGCAGGTTACAGTTCATGGGGCGGCAGAGTCAAACCCAACTTAGCAACTAACCAACAACAACAAGCGCTGAATTAAAGAATCCCCTTATTTGCTCCCACAATCATCATTTATCAGTCTCCCTGACTAGTCCGTGTGCTCTTGGGGGCACAACATGTGTCCTTGTTCATTTTTGGATTTCCAGGACCCAGCTACTGTCTGGAATAAATTCAATAAATGTGTTAAGTGACTAAATAAATGAACCTGTAACTCTTTTAGATCTATTAACTCTTTAAATCTCAAAGAATATTCATTTTCTTCTTGTCCACATACAATCAAATTAGAGTTCACACTACACAATACAGAACTATCAGTGATGTAGAGTTTTACACTTTTCTAAATCCAAGTATTTTTATTCATTGTGTACAGTTGAAACAAATGAGTTAACAGAAACACACTATTAAAAATGGGGTTATCCTTAGAGCTAGGCTAGAGGGCACTAAGAGTTCTTATAGGAATAAGTGGTCATCTCAATTTTTAGAGGTTGCCCCTGCTGCTAAGTCGCATCAGTCGTGTCCGACTCTGTGCGACCCCATAGACAGCAGCCCACCTGGCTCCACTGTCCCTGGGATTCTCCAGGCAAGAACACTGGAGTGGGTTGCCATTTCCTTCTCCAATGCATGAAAGTAAAAAGTGAAAGTGAAGTCGCTCAGTCGTGTCCGACTCTTTGCGACTGCAGCCTACCAGGTTCCTCTGCCCATGGGATTTTCCAGGCAAGAGTACTGGAAAATCCAGCTAGCAGTAATTACCAAGGAACCTAGGGCTTTTATCAATATCTGAATTGACCTTGGTTTCTTGAAAGAGACGTTAAATAGAAAAAGTAATTGCTCAGAGAATTTCTAGAGATACTTAGCCTCAAAAGGTCAAGTAAAGAAAAACAAACATTGTATATTAACACATATATGTGGGATGCAGACAAATGGCACAGGTGAATCTGTTTGCAAATCAGAAGTAGAGACACTGACATAGAGAACAAATGTATGGACACCAAGAGAGGAAGGAGGTGTGGGATGAACTGGGAGACTGGAATTGACACATATACACTTCTATGTATAAAATAGGTAACTAATACAAACCTATTGTATAGTGCAGGGAACTCTACTCAATGCTCTGCAGTAACCTGAATGGGAAGGAAGTCCAGAAAGGAGGGGATATATGTATACATATAGCTGTAATGTAGAAACTAACACATATTGTAAAGCAACTATATTCAAATTTTTTAAAAAAAGTTTTAAAGGTCATGTAAGCTTTGAAGAAACTTGGCTAAGACCATCATCAGCTCTACCAGAATAAAAGCTCATTTTCATGGCTCCATCCCTGATCCCAGGACTGCCTGGCATGAGGCAGCATTCAATCTGTCAATAAAATGTTGAATTAAGGTATTTATGTATGCCAATCCTGCCTCAAATCTTTCTTAGGGGGAGATGGGATATTAATTAAATGAAAACTTCAATGCCCATCCTTCAGTTCAGTTGCTCATTCATGTTTGACTCTTTGCAACCCCAAGGACTACAGCATGCCAGGCTTCCCTGTCCCTCACCAACTCCCGAAGCTTGTTCAAACTCGTGTCCATCGTGTCAGTGATGCCATCCAACCATTTCATCTTCTGTCATCCCCCTCTCCTCTCGCCTTCAATCTTTTCCAGCATCAGGGTCTTTTCCAATGAGTCAGTTCTTTCCATCAGGTGGCCAAAGGATTGGAGTTTCAGCTTCAGCATCAGTCCTTTCAATGAGTATTCAGGACTGATTTCCTTTAGGACTCACTGGGTTGATCTCCTTGCAGTCCAAGGGACTCTCAAGAGTCTTCTCCAACACCACAATTCAAAAGCATCAGTTCTCTGATGCTCAGCTTTCTTTATGATCCAACTCTCACATCCATACATGGCTACTGGAAAAACCATAGCTTTGACTAGATGGACCTTTGTTGGAAGAGTAATGTCTCTGTTTTTTAATATGCTGTCTAGGTTGGTCATAGCTTTTCTTCCAAGGAGCAAACGTCTTTTCATTTCACAGCTGCAATCACCATCTGCAGTGATTTTGGAGCCCCCCAAAATAAAGTCTGTCACTGTTTCCATTGTTTCCCCATCTATTTGCCTTGAAGTGATGGGACTGGATGCCATGATATTGGTTCTTTTGAATGTTGAGTTTTAAGCCAGGTTTTTCGCTCTCCTCTTTCACTTTCATCAAGAGGCTCTTCAGTTCCTCTTAGCTTTCTGCCATAAGGATGGTGTTATCTGCATATCTGAGATTACATTGGTATTTCTCCCAGCCATCTTGATTCCAGCTTGTGCTTCATCCAGCCCAGCATTTCACATGATGTACTCTGTATATAAGTTAAACAAGCAGGGTGACAGTATATAGCCTTGACATACTCCTTTCCCAATCTGGAACCAGTCTGTTGTTCCATGTCCAGTTCTAACTGTTGCTTCTTGACCTGCATACAGATTTCTCAGGAGGCAGGTCAGGTGATCTGGTATTCTCATCTCTTTAAGAATTTTCCACAGTTTATTGTGATCCACACAGTTGAAGGCTTTTGTGTAGTCAGTAAAGCAGAAGTCGATGTTTTTATGGAACTCTCTTGCTTTTTCTATGATCCAACGGATGTTGGCAATTTGATTTCTGGTTCCTCTGCCTTTTCTAAATCCAGCTTGAACATCTGGAAATTCTTGGTGCATGTACTTTTGAAGCCTCAATTGGAGAATTTTGAGCATTACTTTGTTAGCATGTGAGATTAGTGCAATTGTGCAGTAGTTCGAACATTCTTTGGCATTGTCCTTCTTTGGGATTGGAATGGAAACTGATCTTTTCCAGTCCTGTGGCCACTGCTGAGTTTTCCAAACTTGCTGGCATGTTGAGTGCAGCACATTAACAGCATCATCTTTTAGTATTTGAAATAGCTCAGCTGAATTCTATTACCTCCACTAGCTTTGTTCATAGTGATGCTTCCTAAGGCCCACTTGACCTATCATTCCAGGATGTCTGGCTCTAGGTGAGTGATCACACCATTATGGCTATCTGGGTCATGAAGATCTTTTTTGTATAGTTCTTCTGTGTATTCTTGCCACCTCTTCTGAATATCTTCTGATTCTGTTAAGTCCATATCATTTCCGTCCTTTATTGTGCCCATCTTTGTATGAAATGTTCCCTTAGTATCTCTAATTTTCTTGAAGAGATCTCTAGTCTTTCCCATTCCATTGTTTTCCTCTATTTCTTTGCACTGATCACTGAGAAAGGCTTTCTAATCTCACCTTGCTATTCTTTGGAACTCTGCACTCAGATGGGTATATCTTTCCTTTTCTCCTTTACCTTTCACTTCTCTTCTTTTCTCAGCTATTTGTAAGGCCTCTTCAGCTAACCATTTCACCTTTGTTCATTTCTTTTTCTTGGGGATGATCTTGATCACTGCTTCCTGTACAATGTCATGAACCTCCATCCATAGTTCTTCAGGCAGTCTGTCTATTAGATCTAATCCCTATTAGATCTATTTGAGTCTATTTGTCACATCCACTGTATAATCATAAGGATTTGATTTAGGTCATACCTGAGTGTTTTAGTGGTTTTCCCTACTTTCTTCAAGTCTGAATTTTGCAATAAGGAGTTCACTTTCTGAGCCACAGTCAGTGCCTGGTCTTGTTTTTTGCTGACTGTATAGAGCTTCTCCATTTTTGACTGTGAAGAATATAATCAATCTGATTTCAGTATTGACCATCTGGTGATGTCCACGTGTAAAGTCTTCTCTTGTGTTGTTGGAAAAGGGTGTTTGCTATGACCAGTGCGTTCTCTTGGCAAAACTCTGTTAGCCTTTGCCCTGCTTCATTTTGTACACCAAGGCCAAACTTGCCTGTTACTCCAGGTATCTCTTGATTTCCTATTTTTGCATTCTAGTCCCCTATAATGAAAAGGAAATCTTTTTTGGGCCTTAGTTCTAGAAGGTCTTGTAAGTCTTCACAGAACCATTCAACTTCAGCTTCTTCAGCATTACTGGTCAGGGCATAGACTTGGATTATTGTGATATTGAACAGTTTGCCTTGGAAAAGAACAGAGATCATTCTGTCATTTTTGAGATTGCATCCAAGTACTGCATTTTGGACTCTTGTTGACTATGAGGGCTACTCCATTCCTTCTAAGGTACTCTTACCCACAGTAGTAGATATAATGGTCACTTAGCTCACGGAATTTTAAAGCATCAGAATTACACAGGTCCTTAAATGTCCTCTGGAGGCTCAGATGGTAAAGAATCTGCCTGCAATGCAGGAAACACAGGTTCGATCCCTGAGCCGGGAACATCCCCTGGAGGATGAAATGACTACCACTCCAGTATTCTTACCTGGGAAATCCCATGGATAGAAGAGCCTGGTGGACTACAGTCCATGGCGTCACAAAGAGTCAGACACGACTGAGCGACTAAACAACAACAGGATAGCACTGGACAAAGCTACAGATTAAAATCATTTTACCTTGTTGTTCTTCTAAGAAAGCTAGTCCATCAGTGGAAACACACTTAAGAAACACATAAGAACATGAGAAAGACATAGAGAACACACTTAAGAAAAGGGGGGGTGGGGAAAAAGGAGAGGGTGGAATGTATGAAGAAGCTAACATAGAAACATACACTACCACATGTAAAATAGAGAGCAAATAGAGGAATTTGCTCAGGGTACACAAACCAGGGCTCTGTAACAACCTAGAAGGGTGGCGTGGGGAGGGAGGTGGGTGGGGGGTTCAAGAGGGAGGGGACATGGGCAAACATGTGGCTGATTCATGTGGATGTTTAGCAGAAACCAACAAAATATTGTAGAGCAATTATCCTTCAATTAAAAATAAATAAATAAACTTTTAAAAAAAGCAATCTAGTCAGAGGAAGCCTCCAAAGTGAGAAGTCTTAGAATTTCATAGCAGCTGTTTCTCTTGGGAAGTTGGCGAGGGAGGCAGGCTGCTGACATGGCATGTGGCCAGGACTAAGGACAGGTGTCAGCCGTGGTGAGTGTCAGGCAGTGGCTGGTTAGGACAAGTGGCCAGTGTGGAAGGAAGGAGGGGGACAGCCCAGAGGGATCTGAAGAGGGTGACCAGGCTGGAGGTCAGGAATAAGAGCAGTGTTCTCTCCATCGTCAGACAGTATAGGGACTCAGGCTTAGACTCACGAGTTCATGGTGGACCTAAACCAACACCTGCCCCTTGATGTAGCAACTATCCTCAAGATTGATTTTGGAGGAAGCAGAGTGGGGAATATGTATAGACCATAATCATGTAGTCAGTCAAGCCAAGGTGTCAGAAGGTTTTGGAGAGGATCACTGAACTGGCAAAGAACACAGTGTAAAATATTTTGGCCTCAATGAAAACCAAACACAAAGATGAACAAGTTGCATCTTTTACTTCCAGGGTTTCATAAAGTTCTCATGACACCACCAGTCTGCAGACCCCTTCTCCGTGTTCCCAGAAGCTGAGGTGACCAGCTTGCCTTCCTTTTTTCCTCCTCTGGTAGCATTCACAAACCACCCTTCTCGTCCTTAGCCCCTCATCCCTCCATGGTCATCAGGGAAGGGAACCATGAAGTCCCCTCTCTGTAGATCTGAAGCTACAGGTGATTACATCATAGGCAGGAATGAAAGCCCTTTTCACGGTGCACCATTTTGCCTCCCAAACACTGCCCTGATCTGTCAGCAAGTAGGTACCATACACTTCAGCATCTTATGTGTAAGAACCCCGAGCTTTGGGTTGGTGGTCAGGAAAAGTCCACATCATTAAAGGAAATAATTCTGATTTTTTTAATCAATGTGATATTCTTCAGTAAATATCTTTCCCATGAAACTGGCGTCATCTGAGCGTTTAGAAGTGTGTACTGAATAAGCATGTGCAATAGTTGAAATCAGGTGAGCTTAGACACTCAGCTGGTCTATCACTGGTTTTAACGCTCCCAGCCGCTGGAGGGAGCTATTACCACTGCCCACTTGGAAATGGTTCTGAACACACAGTTGAGTTCAGTTCAGTTGCTCAGTCGTGTCTGACTCTTTGCGACCCCATGGACTGCAGCACGCCAGGCCTCCCTGTCCTTCACCATCTCCCGGAGTTTGCTCAAACTCATGTCCATTGAATTGGTGATACCATCCAACCATCTCATCCTCTGCCATCCCCTTCTCCTCCCGCCTTCAATCTTTCCCAGCATCAGGGTCTTTTCGAATGAGTCAGTTCTTCAAATCAGGTGGCCAAAGTATTATTGGAGTTTCAGCTTCAACATCAGTCCTTTCAATGAATATTCAGGACTGATTTCCTTTAGGATGGACTGGTTGGATCTCCTTGCAGTCCAAGAGACTCTCAAGAGTCTTCTCCAGCACCACAGTTGAAAAATATCAATTCTTCGGCACTCAGCTTTCTTTATAGTCCAACTCTGACATCCATACATGACTACTGGACACAGAGGAATGGTCTTTAACACACAAATGAAAGGTTTGGGGAAAATGGTCAACCCTGAATATGGTCTATAAGTCTACTTAACAGAGATGCACCAGGGTCATACTCTTGGTTTCTACCTCCTACTGCAGCCAGCTGAGATGTCATCACTAGGGGACTCCAGGCTAAGAGTACACAGGACTCAGTACTAGATCCCTGTGAGTCTGTAATTCTTTCAGAATAAAAGGTTAAGATATGTTTGTATTCCTTGTCATGAACAGTGTGGCTGTATACATGTGCTCAGTCGCTCCGTCGTGTCCAACTCTTTGCAACACCATGGTCTGTAGCCTGCTAGGCTCCTCTGTCCGTGGAGTTTTCCATGCAAGAACACTGGAGTGGGTTGCCATTTCCTTCTCCGGGGATCTTCCCCATCCCAGGCTCGAATCCTTGTCTCCTGAATTACAGGTGGATTCTTTACCACTGCGCTGCCTGGGAAGCAATGGTACATACCAGGATATGAATTCTCATTTTGTTCTCCCTGCTACCCAAAAGAGTTACTGTCTTCCCCACACACAAACTCCAAGGAGACAGCCACATACTTGTTCTGGTTCCCCACCTGCTGGGAAGAAGTTACCGACTATGCTTTTCAAAATCCTGGGCTGAGAGAGGTGAGGAGGCTAGATGATCCCTGGGGGAAAAGATCTAGGAGTTTAGGGCTTGGAGCTGAGAAGATGGAAGCAGCCAGATTCAAGAGAGAAGGAGGTGGATGTTCCAGGTGGTGCCAGGACATACCTGATGCAAAAGCTGAGCCAGGGACTCTTGGGGCATCAGGTCAGCACCTGGACACGATGCTCGAAGAAGCATCAACTATGGTCAGAGGGCTGGTCACTGTGAGAGGAATGGCCACGTCCAGCCAGGGCAGAGGGCCTAACCCATGCTGAGAGACCAGCATTAACAGTTTCCAATGGGCATCAGGAAACCCACATCACAGCAGGACCACCATAAAGAACCACAGCCCTCTCGTCTCCAGTCACCCCTGAAGACCCCAGGATGACTCTTACGCCCCTGGAGAAGAGCGAGTCTCTGAAGTGGTTCACCCAGATTGTTTCCTGCCTGCCAGAAGTGGAGGCATGAAGCAGATAATATGATGTCTAGAGAAATCACTGAAGCTGACGGTCCACAACCACAAGTTCTAAAAACTAAACCTAGGTTTAGCAGCAGCAGCAGCCCACAAATCCAATATTATTTAAATCCCTCACAGAGTGTTGGTTAGAAAAGGAAGTACAGGGAGCCGCTGTTTAGTTACAACAGCCTGGAGCAGCGAAAGCTAAGAATTCATGAGATCTCCCCAAGATGGTTTCAACAGAGCCAAGGTTTGTACCCAAAAGCCTTGGATTTATCTGAATTGTGATATCTAGAAGAACCTACTACATGTGAATGGTACTTTAAAAATCTATGTCACAAAGGTAGAACACAGTGATCTAACTGGCCTTTCTGCTCATCACAGATAAGCCTGTGTAAGCCTGGATGCACAGCTGGGAAAGATGTGATGACAAAGAGCTGAGACAGCCATCTCAACCTTGAAAAACAACCCCCAGAAAAACAGACAGAAGGTTCTTAAAGCACAAAATGCAATCATTCTAAATATCAGATCCCTTTTGTCTCTGTTTAAAATTTTAATCAAGTTTTCTATGTATTCAATCCCAAAGCTAATCATGTTATTATGTCATTTTTAATGTTCTCTGACAGATCATGGTTTTCTCCCTTATTTAACTGAATTACAGTAAGTCATAGGGCATGCATCGCTTGTTAAATGAGAAAAAGTCAAAATCTTTCTTTATGTAGAATGAAAAATTTTAGTCACTCAATCATGTCCAACTCTTTGAGACCCCATGGACTGTAGCCCACAAGGCTCCTCTGTCCTTGGAATTCTCCAGCCAAGAATACTGGAGTGGTTTGCCATTCCCTTCTCCAGGGGATCTTCCTGACCCAGTGATTGAACCTGGGTCTCTTGCATTGCAGGCTGATTCTTTACCATCTGAGCCACTAGGGTAGAGTAAATATTATTAAGGAATTGATAATTAACATTGATGTTAATTAATTATTAACATTAATTCATCTAAAATAAAAATGTCTTCTAAACTTCGTCATTCCTTCACCACAGCCCACGCAAAAATACCAAAACAATGTTTTTAGTTCCTATGGGGATCCATAACATTGTAATTTATTTTGCAAAGTGCTCACAATTTCAGAAAATATTAACAAGAGAATCCCCGGGCTGAATGGCTTATCACTTCACTGAACTAACCGGCCCAGCAACTGAGAAGCTAGAAAGCTGAAGCCAGCAGACTGTGGCCTCAAGATGCTGTCTTCCTCTTAGGTCTCATGAGAGAAAGGGAGTGGGGTGTAATGTTTCTTTCCTTTGTTTCTCTGCCTTAAAAAGAGCAAACTGAATTTCAATGTGTCAATCAATAATTCTGTGCCAGTGTATTAGGCAATCCATGCAAAGTCAGATTATAAAATGTTTTAAAAGATTTTTATAATCTCCAAGATAATTAAACAGTCACTCCATTTCATGTTAAATTGTTTATTTCAATTAAACAGGTTTGCCATGAAATCCCACCTAACTTCTAAGCAAAGACTGAAGAAGATTTGGTCTTTCTTCAAAACAGAAATGTCAAAGGCTCTTAAATTATCAACACTGAAATAGCAGTGTTCAAACATAAGGGAATTTACTGCCCTGGTTGCTCCCAAATTTAAGTTCCTTGAGATAAAGATAAACTGATGCCATCTCACATTTTCCATAGCAAGGCTTTCAGTCTTGGCCCCTTTCCCAGTCACAGTCTCTCTGCTGGGAACAAGGGTCCAACGATCTTAAGAGCTGTTCACACCTCTCCTGGAATCAATAAATAGGGGTAAATGCAAACCACTGGGCTTTGGTAAATAATCTTTTCTACAACTGGCCCAAAGCAGAAACCCACTGAAATGCTCCTGATTTCTACCCTGCCCATTCAGGCTCCCTTGGTGCCAGGGTCTCTCCTTTGCCTGGCTTCCCAGCCACATTTTCAGAATTCCTTGAATAAGTAGCCCATCTGACCCCCATTATCTTAGCTTGGTGCTTCCAGAACCACAATCCCCACTTGGCCTTTTACCCTGCAGCCGCTGCATTGGAACCTTTTAGAAGTAGCCTTGCATCAGCTGGGCCCTGCAGTTCCTCTGACTGGCCTCAAATTGGAGGCTTCAGATCCCTCCCCCACAGCTCCTCTTATCCTCAGCTACTACTGGCTTCCCACAAATCCCCTTGGTGGAGTATATCAGCTACAAATCGTCACTTGCCATCTACCTCTACAAGGATTAAACCATGAGCCACTGCAGCTGCTGACCTTCAACACCCCCAGAGAGGAGTTCAGGGTGGAGATCAGGAACAAGGCCCTCTGTGCCCTGGGAGGAACTGACAGAACAAGTCCTCAGATAGATATTTTCAGGACTAGATTTTATGAGCCCAATTCTTGCACCTCCTCATATCTAGAAAAGCACCAAAATCCTTCATGGTGATGACTGCTCCTCAAGACTACCAGAAACCTTCTGCAAAATATATAAGCTTGATTGCATTTTCTATCCTTCAGAAAAATCATATATACTGACCTTCCCCCGACCTCTTTGAAGTGGTTTCTCAGAGCTAACTGAAATGCTGTCTCCCAGGCTATAGTCCTCATTTTGCCCCAAATAAAGCTTAATTCACAACTCTCACATTGTGCATTTTTTAAGTCAACAAGTATGATAGGAGTTAATCAATACTTGTGAACAAGGCATAACGTCCCTTGTTTCTGAAAGAACATGAACCCAACCTAACCCAAACAACACAATGACAAGCTTTGTGTAGCCTGTCACTCCAGGCCTGAGTTCAGGCCCTTCCTCTATCTTCCTTTCAGCCTTCACCCACCTCACACACAGCAGTTAACATGTTAAGTGAAAATCACCTGCTGCCTCCTGGCTAATCCCTCAGTTCCTCAGTTTTGAGCTCACTATTCTGTGCCCAGAAAGATTCCCAGCATCTTGTCAGAGCTCAATAAATGGTTATTGAATATAATTGAATCCAGTGAAACTACAGTGAGAAAAGCAGACACTCACATTCTTCTCTTGGGATCCGGCAAGGTCACCTGCATCTTCATCACTCTCTTTTTGTGCCTCATGTTCTCCACTTTCTTCAGCCTTCTCTGTCCCCTGGTCACAAAGAAAACCCATGGTATCACCAACCTTGGATAAGCTTCCAAGACAACACCAGGCCATAACTGCTACAGTTTCCTTATTTATATACAGTATATAAATGAAGCAAAGGTAGACCTCTATTTACTAGTCACTTAACTCCTAGAGCATAGGATCACCAACCCTCAACATTGCTAATTGGATCTATCAGTGTCAATGAACAGCCTCGACTCACATGAATGGTAGAGTCATAAAGACCCTAATAGGAGCTAATTCATCCATTTAAGGCTTGTGAAGAGAACGTCAAAGGATTCCATAATTAGGGAGTATTTGTTTTCTATTGCTTATGTGGAAAGAGGCATTATAATTTTAGAGATTAAAAAAGATAGATGATAGAGATAAATGATAGATGATTGATAGATACATAGAGAAATGATAGATGTGATGGATGGATGGATAGATAGTTGGATGGGTAGCTAAATAGGTGTGATGGATGAATGGATAAATAGACAGATAAATGTGATGGATGGATGGATGGGTAGATGGATAGATAGATGGATGGATGGATGAGGTAGACAGACAAACATATGGAAAAACTAGAACCCAGAAGACATTCTATGTAAAACAGGTTTCCTGGAAGATGGTTCAAGACACCAACTCTTACCTCTGTGGTGCTCTGAGCCTCTCCTGCCACATCACCATCAGGAAGGGAAGACGCTTCCTCAGGCGACTTTGTCACCTGCATCACAGAAATTGAGAATGTTTGATAGTTTTCTTGAGGACAATGGCTTGCATTTCAACACGTTTTAAGTCTCCAAACTATATTTGTCTTCACCCCTCATTTTATCTTCACTATGATGCTCTAACCAAAGTCAGTAGATAGTCACCACCACTCACACCTAAGAAACAAGAAAATAAGGCAAAAATTGTCACACTGCAAGTTAGGGGCAGGGCTAGGATACACCTTCTATTTTATGTTTTCCTGACCTATCCAGTGGTTTCCAGCCTTTTAAAGTATTAGTTTATTTTTCTCATCAGAAGTAAATCCTAACTATGTGAGGTAACAGATGTTAAATAAACTTACTGTGGTGATTATTTCACATATCTATATATATCAAATCATTGTGTTGCACTCCTTAAATTCATACAATGTTATCTTTCAATTATATCTTAGTAAAGTGGGGTGATTTTTTAAACTTTTTATTTTGTATTGGAGTATAGCCAATTAACAATGTTGTGATAGTTTCAGGTGCACTTCTGAGTGACTCAGCCATACATACACATGTATCATTCTCTCCCAAGCTTCCCTCCCATCCAGGCTGCCACATAACATTGAGCAGAGTTCCCCATGCTATGCAGTAGGTTCTCACTGTGCGCGTCTGTGAGTGTGTGTTAGCCACTCAGTCATGTCCGACTCTTTATGATCCCATGGGCTGTAGCCTGCCACCAGGATTCTCTGACCATGGAATTCTCCAGGCAAGAATACTGGAGTGGGTAGCCATTCTCTTCTCCAGGGGATCTTCCCAACCTAGAGATTGGACCCAGGTCTCCTGCTTTGCAGGCAGATTCTTCTCCATCTGAGCCCCCAGGGAAGCCCAGGTTCTCATTAGTTATCTATTTCACACATAGCCTGTGTGCGTACGTGTCAATTCCAACCTCCCAATTCACTCCATGCCCCTTCCTCCTTTGGTGTCCACGTGTTTGTTCTCTACATCTGTCTCTAGTTCTGCTCTGCAAATAGGTTCATCTGTACCATTTTCCTAGATTCCACATCCACATGCAAGATGTGGATGGACCTAGAGACTGACATACAGAGTAACATAAGTCAGAAAGAGAGAAACAAATATCACATAATAATGCACAAAGATTTGGTGATTTGTATTCTGAAGGCACTTCAAGTTCATGGGAACAAATTGGGCCATAAACACACCCTCCAACCCCATGCTCCTGCAATACTCAATATTAAAATATTCATATGTATTCAACTCTATCTTAACATATACATAGGCTATTTTTGTTTCATTTTTGTGTTTTTTAAAAACAATAAATAGGTACATACTATGCACAACTTGATTCTTTAGCTTAGTATATCATGGGCATTTGTCCAGATTAATTCATATGGTTGTAACTCATTCCTATTAACATTTGCTTAATGTTAAAAATATAGTAACTTATTCATATATTTCCCAACTGATGGCTATTCAGGAAGTTCACATTTGTGTGTCTACAAACACTATGCTGAACTGAATAAAGGCATGCTAAATCACTTTTTTAAAAAAGAATTTTTTTGTTTTGTAGCCTTTTATATACACAAATCGGAGAAGGCAATGGCATCCCACTCCAGTACTCTTGCCTGGAAAATCCCATGGACGGAGGAGCCTGGTAGGCTGCAGTCCATGGGGTCGCTGAGAGTCAGACAGGACTGGGTGACTTTACCTTCACTTTTCACTTTCATGCGCTGGAGGACATGGCAACCCACCCCAGTGTTCTTGCCTGGAGAATCCCAGGGACGGGGGAGCCTGGTGGGCTACCGTCTATGGGGTTGCACAGACTCGGACACGACTGAAGCGACTTAGCAGCAGCAGCAGCATATACACAAATTTATCTAACTTTTGGGGCTTCCTAGGTGGCATTAGTGGTAAAGAGAGAGAGAGAGAGAGTGAAGTCGCTCAGTCATGTCCAACTCTTTGCAACTCCATGGACTGTAGCCTACTAGGCTCCTCCATCCATGGGATTTTCCAAGCAAGAGTACTGGAGTGGGTTGCCATTTACTTCTCCAGGGGAGTGGTAAAGAACCTGCCTGCAAATACAGGAGACCTAAGAAATGGGATTTGATCCCTGGGTCAGGAAGATCCCCTGGAGGAGGGCATGGCAACTAACTCCAGTATTCTTGCCTGGAGAATCCCATGGACAGAGGAGCCTGGCAGGCTATAGACCATGGGGTTGCAAAGAGTCAGACACGACTGAAGCAACTAACACGCACACATCTAACTTTTATTTTCTGACATGTAGTTATTTTATATTAATTATTAACATCTAGTGATTTAATCAATGTGAAGTCTAATTTTGTGTATAATATAAAGTAGGGCTCTGTTTTCTTCCAGATAGATGAAAAAGTATGCCTGTAACATTTATATATCACCATTGTCCTTTCAATTAAGATGTTATTTTTGTCATTTATAAAATTCTATATATACATTTGGATCTGTTAACACACTAGTCTATATATAAATATATAAACATATCCATGGATGTATTTATTTTTTCCCTTGGATGTATTTATACGTTCCCATGCCAATATGTAGCTTTTATCACTGTAGTTTTAACATGAATTTTAATATTCAGAAAGGCAAGCTGCTACAAAGTCTCCTTTTTCAAAAATTTTTGGCTCTTCTCAGACATGTATTATTACAGTACATTTTAAGATCATTTTCCCCAGTGTCAACAATTTTTAAATAGGCTTTTCTTTGAAATGCCACTAAATGTATTTATTAGTTTAGAAATTTTCACTTCTTATTGTTAAATCATCTCACCTAGGGCATCATACTCTCCCCATAACTTTAGTACTTGTTGGTGTCCTTCAGGTAAATTTACTCCTAAACATTTTAAAGATTTTTATCACCATTGTGGATGGGATTTGTTTTTTACATTTTAACTTCTCATCCATTATAGTTGATATAAGTAAAAGCTACTACTTTTTCCATTCTTTAATCCAGAAACTGTATGTTATTAATTCTAATGAATTTTACTGGAGTCTGTTGAAATTTCTTTTTTTTTTTATTAGTTGGAGGCTAATTACTTCACAACATTTCAGTGGGTTTTGTCATACATTGATATGAATCAGCCATAGATTTAAACGTATTCCCCATCCTGATCCCCCCTCCCACCTCCCTCTCCACCCGATTCCTCTGGGTCTTCCCAGTGCACCAGGCCTGAGCACTTGTCTCATGCATCCCACCTGGGCTGGTGATCTGTTTCACCATAGATAGTATACATGCTGTTCTTTTGAAACATCCCACCCTCACCTTCTCTCACAGAGTTCAAAAGTCTGTTCTGTACATCTGTGTCTCTTTTTCTGTTTTGCATATAGGGTTATCGTTACCATCTTTCTAAATTCCATATATATGTGTTAGTATGCTGTAATGTTCTTTATCTTTCTGGCTTACTTCACTCTGTATAATGGGCTCCAGTTTCATCCATCTCATTAGAACTGATTCAAATGAATTCTTTTTAATGGCTGAGTAATATTCCATGGTGTATATGTACCACAGCTTCCTTATCCATTCGTCTGCTGATGGGCATCTAGGTTGCTTCCATGTCCTGGCTATTATAAACAGAGCTGCGATGAACACTGGGGTGCATGTGTCTCTTTCAGATCTGGTTTCCTCGGTGTGTATGCCCAGAAGTGGTATTGCTGGGTCATATGGCAGTTCTATTTCCAGTTTTTTAAGAAATCTCCACACTGTTCTCTGTAGCGGCTGTACTAGTTTGCATTCCCATCAACTCAAAACACAAACTTTAAATGATACAATGGACCGGTTAGACCTAATTGATATCTATAGGACATTTACCCCAAAACAATGAATTTCACCTTTTTCTCAAATACTCACAGAACCTTCTCCAGGATAGATCACATCCTGGGCCATAAATCTAGCCTTGGTAAATTTTTAAAAAATTGAAATCCTCTCAAGCATCTTTTCTGATCACAATGCAGTAAGATTAGATGTCAACTACCAGAAAAAAAAAAAAAAAACTATTAAAAATACAAACATATGGAGGCTAAACAACATGTTTCTGAATAACCAACAAATTGAAAGGTTGTTGCTGAACGATAAGACGCGGGATTCTTGGCCTCCGGAGGAGACGAATTCAATCCGGGGCCAGAGACGAGGCTGGATCGCTCAGAGCTTTTGTGTAATAAAGTTTTATTAAAGTATAAAGGAGATAGGGAAAGCTTCTGACATAGGCATCAGAAGGGGGGCAAAAGAGTACCCCCCTCCTAGTCTTTAGCTGTATGTTATATAGTCACTCACAGTCTGTTAATGAAATGAAAGGAATGTCATAAAATTTAGAATGGCATCAGATAATTCATCCCAGGCCATAAAACGATTGACTTGAATCTTGTAGAAGGGCAGAATACCAACAAATAGTTCCGTTTACATAGATTAGGGGAACAATACCTGAGTAAGTAAGTTAGGCCGTTTGGCGGAACCAACTTGAAGATAGAGTCTGGGGTTCATTAACATAGCTTAAGACAATATTTCCATACGAAAAAGGAATGTATTGGTTAACTCAAAGTTTGAGAGTAGTTAGCTTTAGGTGAGACCAGGTGTCATGGCAACACAGAATGTTAAGAGAAACCTCCTTTTAAATTTGTATAGAGAAGGAAAAACAGATCGCTGGTTTGTTTCTTCCTGCCGCTTAAGAGAGATAAAAATGTCTGGCACTTACAGCCTCTTTCCTCCATTTGGAGACCCCTGGCCTTCTTGCCTGTTACCCTCTCAAAATCACAGAAGAAATCAAAAAAGAAACCAAAATATGCATAGAAACAAATGAAAATGAAAACACAACAAACCAAAACCTAAGGGATTCAGTAAAAGCAGTGCTAAGGGGACGGTTCATAGCAATACAAGCTTACCTCAAGAAACAGGAGAAAAATCAAATAAATAACCTAACTCTACATGTAAAGCAACTAGAGAAAGAAGAAATGAAGAACCCCTGGGTCAGTAGAAGGGAAGAAATCATAAAAATTAGGGCAGAAATAAATGAAAAAGAAACAAAGGAGACCATAGAAAAAATCAACAAAACTAAAAGCTGGTTCTTTGAGAAGATAAATAAAATAGAAAAACCATTAGCCAGACTCATCAAGATAAAAAGGGAGAAGAATCAAATCAACAAAATTAGAAATGAAAATGGAGAAATCACAACAGACAACACAGAAATACAAAGGATCATAAGAGACTATACTACCAGCAACTAAATGCCAATAAAGTGGACAACTTGGAAGAAATGGACAAATTCTTAGAAAAGTATAACTTTCCAAACTGAACCAAGAAGAAATAGAAAATCTTAACAGGCTCATCACAAGCACGGAAACCAAAACTGTAATCAGAAATCTTCCAACAAAAAAAATCCCAGGACCAGATGGCTTCACAGCTGAATTCTACCAAAAATTTACAGAAAGCTAACACCTATCCTACTCAAACTCTTCCAGAAAATTGCAGAGGAGGGTAAACTTGCAAACTCATTCTATGAGGCCACCATCACCCTAACACCAAAACCAGACAAAGATGCCACTAAAAAAGAAAACTACAGGCCAGTATCACTGATGAACATAGATGCAAAAATCCTCAACAAAATTCTAGCAAACAGAATCCAATAACATATTAAAAAGATCATACATCATGACCAGGTGGGCTTTATCCCAGGGATGCATGGATTCTTCAATGTTCATAAATCAATGTGATACACCACATTAACAAATTGAAAAATAAAAATCATATAATTATCTCAGTAGATGCAGAGAAAGCCTTTGACAAAATTCAATATCCATTTATGATAAAAAACCCTCCAGAAAGCAGGCATAGAAGGAACATACCTCAACATAATAAAAGCCATATATGTTAAACCCACAACACATCA
Source organism: Cervus canadensis (assembly GCF_019320065.1). NCBI lineage: Eukaryota > Metazoa > Chordata > Mammalia > Artiodactyla > Cervidae > Cervus > Cervus canadensis. The sequence goes on along the minus strand of NC_057392.1, from coordinate 17,254,188 downwards.
CCCTCAATGGTGAAAAATTGAAAGCATTTCCCCTAAAGTCAGGAACAAGACAAGGGTGCCCACTCTCACTACTACTATTCAACATAGCTTTGGAAGTTTTGGCCACAGCAATCAGAGAAGAAAAAGAAATAAAAGGAATCCAGATTGGAAAAGAAAAAGTAAAACTCTCACTGTTTGCAGATGACAGGATCCTCTACATAGAAAACCCTAAAGACTCTACCAGAAAATTACTAGAGCTAATCAATGAATATAGTAAAGTCGCAGGATATAAAATTAACACACAGAAATCCCTTGCATTCCTATACACTAACAATGAGAAAACAGAAAGAGAAATTAAGGAAACAATACCATTCACCATTGCAACAAAAAGAATAAAATACTTAGGAATAAATCTACTTAAAGAAACAAAAGACCTATCTATAGAAAACTATAAAACACTGATGAAAGAAATCAAAGAGGACACAAATAGATGGAGAAATACACCATTTCATAGATTGGAAGAATCAATACAGTGAAAATGAGTATACTACCCAAAGCAATCTATAGATTCAATGCAATCCTTATCAAGCTACCAACGGTATTTTTCACAGAACTAGAAAAAATAGTTTCACAGTTTGTATAGAAATACAAAAAACCTTAAATAGCCAAAGCAATCCTGAGAAAGAAGAATGGAACTGGAGGAATCAACCTGCCTGACTTCAGCCTCTACTACAAAGCTACAGTCATCAAGACAGTATGGTACTGGCACAAAGACAGAAATATAGATAAATGAACAAAATAGAAAGCCCAGAGATAAATTCACACACCTATGGACACCTTATCTTTGACAAAGGAGGCAAGAATCTACAATGGAGAAAAGACAATCTCTTTAACAAGTGGTGCTGGGAAAACTGGTCAACCACTTGTAAAAGAATGAAACTAGAACACTTTCTAACACCATACACAAAAATAAACTCAAAATGGATTAAAAATCTAAATGTAAGGCCAGAAACTATAAAACTCCTAGAGGAAAACATAGGCAGAACACTCTCCGACATAAATCATAGCAGGATCCTCTATGACTCACCTCCCAGAGTAATGAAAATAAAAGCAAAAATAAACAAATGGGACCTAATTAAACTTAGAAGCTTTTGCACAACGAAGGAAACTATAAGCAAGATGAAAAGACAGCCTTCAGAATGGGAGAAAATAATAGCAAATGAAGCAACTGACAAAGAATTAATCTCAAAAATATACAAGCAGCTCCTGCAGCTCACTTCCAGAAAAATAAATGACCCATTCAAAAACTGGGCCAAAGAAGTAAACAGACATTTCTCCAAAGAAGACATACAGATGGCTAACAAACACATGAAAACAACATCACTCATTATCACATAAATACAAATCAAAACCACAATGAGGTACCATTACACACTGGTCAGAATGGCTGCTATCAAGAAGTCTGCAAACAATAAATGCTGGAGAGGGTGCAGAGAAAAAGGAACCCTCTAACACTGTTGGTGGGAATGCAAATTAGTACAGCTACTATGGAGAACAGTATGGAGATTCCTTAAAAAACTGGAAATAGAACTGCATACGACCCAGCAATCCCACTGCTGGGCATACACACTGAGAAAACCAGAATTGAGACATGTGTACCCTAATGTTCATCACAGCACTGTTTACAATAGCAAGACATGGAAGCAACCTAGATGTCCATCAGCAGACGAATGGATAAGAAAGCTGTGGTACATATATGCAATGGAATATTAGTCAGCTATTAAAAAGAATGCATTTGAATCAGTTCTAATGAGGTGGATGAAACTGGAGCCTATTATACAGAGTGAAGTAAGTCAGAAAGAAAAACACCAATACAGTATACTAATGCATATATATGGAATTTAGAAGGATGGTAACGATAACCCTATATGCAAAACAGAAAAAGAGACACAGATGTACAGAACAGACTTTTGGACTATGTGGGAGAAGGCAAGGGTGGGATGTTTTGAGAGCACAGCATTGAAACATGTATATTATCATACATGCAATAGACTGCCAGTCCAGGTTTGATGCATGAGACAGAGTACTCAGGGCTGGTGCACTGGGATAACCTTGAGGGATGGGATGGGGAGGGAGGTGGGAGGGAGGTTCAGGGTGGGAACACATGTACACCCATGGCTGATTCATGTGAATGTATGGCAAAAACCACCACAATATTGTAAAGTAAAAAAAAAAAAAAAAAGACAACATATAACAAGTTTTGGTGAGAATATGGAGAAAAGAGAACCCTCATGCACCATTGATAAAAATGCAAATTGTTACAGCTACTAGGGAAGAAAGTATGGAGAGTCCCCGAAAAATTAAAGATAGAACTGCCATACTATCCATCAGTGGTACTCCTGAGTATTTATCTGAAGAATATGAAAACACTAATATGAAAAAAAATATGCACTTCAATGTTCATTGCAGCATTATTTACAATAGCCAAGATATCAAAGCAACCTAAGTGTCCTTAAATAGATGAGTAAATAAAGAAGATATTTTATATATATATATATATATATATATATATATATATATATATATATATATCCTATATATGTGTGGAATATTACACAGTCATATAAAAAGAATTAGGACTTCCCTGTAGCCCAAATGGTAAAGAATCTGCCTTCTATGCAGGAGACCAGGTTTGATCCCTGGGTCGGGAAGATCCTCTGGAGAAGGGAATGGTGATCCACTCCAGTATTCTTGTCTGGAGAATCCCATGGACAGAGAAGCCCGGCAGGCTACAGTCCATGGGATCGCAAAGAGTTAGACATGACTGAGCAACTAACACACAACACACACATATAAAAGAATGGAATTTGCAAGTACATGGATGGACCTAGAGGGTATTATGCTAACTGAAATAAGTCAAACAGAAAAAGACAAGTGCTGTATGGTATCATTCATATATGGACTCTAAAAAGCAAAACAAATGAATAAACATAACCAAACAGAAACAGAGTCATAAATACATAGTGGTTGCCAGAGTAGAGAAGGATGGAGGGCGGAAATAAATAACTGAGGGAGATTAAGACATACAAACTTTAAGTTACAAAATAAATGCATCACTGTTATGAAACATACAATATAGGGAATACAGTCAACAATTATGTAATATCTTTGTATGGTAACTAGATTTATTATGGTGATCATTTTGAAACATCCTGAAATAATGAATCACTATGTTGTACAATGGGAACTAACATAGTGTTGTTGGTTAATTATAATTCAAAAACAAATAAACAAACTCATAGGGAAAAAATGCGTTTACCAGAGGCAGGGGGTGGGTAGAAGTGAACTGGATGATGATGGACAAAAGGTACAAATTTCCAGTGACAAGATAAATAAGAACTAGAGATATACTATACAACATGATAATATAATTAACAAAGCTGTATGTGATATATGAAAAATGTTAAAAGAGTAAATCCTAAGAATTCTCACACAAGGAAAACAATTTCTTTTCTAGTTCTTCAGTTTGGTATCTATACAAGATAATGGATGTTCACTAAACTTACCGTGGTTCATTTCATGATACATATAAATGATTATGCTGTGTACATTAAATTCTAGGGCTATATGTCAATTATATCCCAATAATACTGTAAGGAATTTTTTAACTTTGATTTTTAAAAATTAATTTTGCTAATTACATTTGTTTGTATGCTTAAAAGAGTACCCAATATGTAAGAAATGCCAGGTACGTATTGAAAGGTATGTTTTTAACAAGTTTTCTCTAGGGGTTTCTGGTTTATGTATTTGACTGCCATGTACTATGATCCACAAAGATCCATAACTACTATATTTTCTTCATATATTTTTACCATTTTTCTTTATATAATACCTCTTTTACTTCATTGTCACTTTTGGTCTTTAATTCCTCTGTAGCTTTAATTCCTCTGAAAGCCGATATTCCAGGTTTCTTTTTGTTTATGCCCTTCATTTCAAGTTTTCTTTGAATTATTGTTTTATTGTTATAACATGTCTCAATCTTCACTAAAATCTAATTTCACTGACAACTCTAATTCTAGTAGAGGAAAGTAACCTTCTACAGACACTCTAACAGACACTGACTATAAACTCTAGGTAAAATTTTAAAAATAAATTTTCTATAAGACATAAGTAAAGGAAAAACAAGAGAATGAACCAAAGCTAGATGATTCAAGAGGAAGTTGACACTTGAAAGATGAGAATGATTTGTACCCTCACGCTCACAGCCACATTATTAACAAAAGCCAAGAAGTGGAGACAATCCAAATACCATCATTGGGTGAATGGAATATATAATGGAATGTTATTCAGCCTTAAAAAAAAGAAGGGAAGGAAATCCTGACACAAGCCTGTCACAAAAAGACAACTACCATTTGATTTCACTCATATGAGGAATCTAAAATGGAAAAATTCATAGAAACAGAGAAAAAAATGGTGGTTACTAGGGACTGAGAATAAGGAGAAATGGGGAGTTTTATGAATGTAAGACTTTCAGTCTTACAAAATGAAAAGTTTTGGAGATCTTTTGCACTGCAATGTAAATATAGTTAACACTACTGAACAGTAATTTTTTAAAAATATTTTTTAAGAAAGTAGGAATAGCACCAAGTGAGTTGCCATTCTCAGGGCTTAAACCTGAAAGTAAGCAAATCTTGTGAGAAACATAAAACCACAAAAGCAAATTCACATATTTTTTTTTCTTGTCTGAAAAATCAAAAAACCTGAATTTGGGGCAACCACAGCCCCTGGAAAATCAAGACAGAACCTTGGACAGGAGAGAGGCAAATGGAGAGAGCCCCAGATTCTGTTCATAAACTCTGCCAACATCTTCAGCTGAGCCCAGAACAATGTGTGCATGTGACTGGTTTCAGCTAAAGAAAAAAGAACTCAACTCAGTTTTAAGTTGCTGCTAGAAACATAGTGTTTGCAGTCTGAGTACAACAAAGTAAATGCCCTATTTAAGCCAAAAAAAAATCAACATTTTTCAGAGGAATGTAACAAAACACAGTCTGCACAACACAATATTCACTATGTCCAAGTATCCAAAACCCTTGAAGTATAAAGAACAAGGAAAATGTGACCCATTCCCAAAAAGAAAAAACAATAAATAGAGACTGAATCCAGAAATAAGCCAGATGTTGGAATTAGCAGACAAGGAATTTTTAAAGCAACTATTAAGACTATAATATACTCAAAGATGTAAAGGAAAATATTCTTACAATGATGAAACAATTGGAACTATGAGCAGAGAAATAAAAACTGTAAACAGCAAACAAATGGGACATTCTAGAATGTAAAATAAAAGTACAATATCTGAAATTTAAGTGTCACCAGACTGAATGCAAAATAAAGATGACAGAGGAAAAAGTAAGTAAACCTAAAGATAGACAAACGGAAATTATACAATTTGAAGACTAGAGAGAAACAAGGTTAAAAAAAAAAAAAAGCTTCAAGGAAATATAGGATAATGACAAAAGACTTAACATATATGGAGTTAGACTGTCAGATGGGGAGATGAGAAAAAATGGGGCAGAAATAATATTTGAAACTATAATGGCTAAAAACTTCCTAAATTTGGTCAAAGAGTTTATAGATTCCACATTAATTCTTCCAATCCATGAATGCAGAAAATCTTTCCATTTATTTGTATCTTATTCAGATTCTTCCAACTATGTCTTACAGTTCTCAGTGCATAGGTAATTCAGCTCTTTGGTCAAATTTATTCTTAGGTATTTTACTTTTTGCTGCAATTGCAATGGAATTGTTTTCTTAATTTCTTTTTCTGCTAGCTCTTTGTTAGCATATATAACCAAATTTCTTGCCAGGTGCATTATTCTTGTCATAATTCTCATCAAGTCTTTCAAATTTGAAAATTAACAAGAATGAATTAACCACAGTCATTTTAAGTCTTTTGTCACACACAGATATTTTTCTTAGCTTCCCTGAAAGCCTTTGTAATCAGCTACAAGCCATCAGGCTTAATCTATTATGTAGAATGACTGCTCAGAGTGCCACAGAAAAGGATTATACTTTGAGTGCTGTGGCGTATAGGCTTCTGATAGCACCAGTTAGAGACCATATGACTGGACTGAGTCAGAGTTTCCAAAATTCTAGTTGAGATGTAGATGGATTCCTGAGACTTCTAAACTCAGATCCAGTGTAATTAAGAGCTAATTACATAGAACAGAATGAATCAATGAGGTATGATTGTAGTTTTTGTTTGGAATATTGTTGACGTTATTTTAATGTTTTATTTTCTGGATATGTCAGGAAGTCCTCTGTTTTTGATCTTAAGTATTTTATAAATTTTGACATTGTGGCAGACACTGCTTTTGTACACTGAAATCAAACATTTGTAAATAACATTCTCTCTACCTGATTTCCCCAGAATTCAAAAATTCTAATTGAATCTTTTTACTTTTTATGACAATGTAGTTATTTGCCTAGGTTCAGTAAGAATCTATATTCCTTGTTACCAAGGCATAATTGGAAACTGGTTATGCAACCAAAGCCTTGATTGTGTGTTAAGAATGAGGCTCATTGAGCATAGGCAAAACATTCTCTGATGTAACTCATATAAATGTCTTCTTAGGTTGGTCTCCCAAGGCAATAGAAATAAAAACAAAAATAAACAAATGGAACCTAACCAAACTTACAAGTGTTTTCTCAGGAAAGGAAATTTTTAAAAAAAGACAACCTACAAAATGGGAGAAAATATTTGCAAATGATGCAGCTGACAAGGGCTTATCACCAAAATATACAGACAATTTAATTGAAAAATGGGTAGAAGACCTTAATAGACACTCTCCAAAGAAGATATAGGTGACCAGTAGGCACATGAGAAGATGCTCGACATTACTAATTTTTAGAGAGATGCAAATCAAAACTGCAAGGTACCACCTCACATGGGTCAAAATGGCCACCACTAAAAAGTCTACAAATTACAAATGCTGGAGATGATCTGGAGAAAAGGGAACTCTCCTACACTGTTGGTGGGAATGCAAGTTGGTGTGGCCACTACAGAAAACAGTATGGAGGTTCCTCAGAAAACTAAAAATAGAATTATCATATGATCCCACTTCTGGGCATATACCCAGACAAAACTATAATTCAAAAAGATACATGCACCCCTATGTTTATAACAGCACTATTCACAATAGTCAAGACATGGAAGCAATCTAAATGTCCCTCGATAGATGAATGGATAATGATGTGGTACTTATATACAGTGGAATACTACTTGGCCATAAAAAAGAATGAACCTACCTACAAAACAGAAATAGACTCACAGACCTAGAGATCAGAATTGTGGTTGCCAAGGCGGGCAGGGGGAGGGATGGACTGGGAGTTTGGGGCTGGTTGACGCAAACTATTACATTTAGAATGGAGAAACAACAAGGTCCTACTGTATAGCACAGGGAACTATATCCAATCTCTGGGGATAAACCATAATGGAAAGGAACATTTTAAAAGAATGTAGATATATATATACCTAGGTCACTTTGCAGCAGAGATTGGCACAGCATTGTAAATCGACTATACTTCAATTAAAAATAAAATAGAAGAATGATGCTTATTGAATCAAATATGACCAGATGCCTGTGAAGAACTAAGGTTGACTTTACAGAGACAGTGCTTACTCACAAAGCTCTCTTGGGAAAACCAGCCCAGTACTTGGCCTGTAACAGCCTGACTAAGACAAAAAACTGGTTCTGTAAGCAATAATGCTGTTTATAATGCTGAATATCATTTTATAAGTATACATTTTCTCCACAATAGTCAAGAATGTCTATTTTTAGCTTGAGCAAGATTGATTTCCTTGCTGACACTTCTCCACGATGTTGTTTACTACAAAATGATACTGTGACAAATAATATTGTTTCCATAAATCATCAAGTGTCTGTCTTCCCCAAGGAGACTTGAAGGACTTTGCCAGAGTGCACACACATAAACACTGAGCAATAGTGACAGCAACGAAGGTTCTAGCCCAGACTGTGCTGCAAATAGTGGGGTCCCTCTGTGGTGTCTCAGATGGTAAACAATCTGCCTGCAATACATCTCTTTGCTGTCCAACATGCTCATCGCTGATTCAGTCCATCAACAATTCTTACCAGCATTCTTCCTTCAGAACAGGCACTAAAGTCATCCACTTCCATACCATTCTATCCCCATCACCCTAGTCCAAGCCACCATGACATTCATTCCACTGCAATCCATTCATCCTATTGTAGTCAAAAGAGTTCTAAGAAGGAAATAAAATCACTTTATTCCTCTGCTTAAAAACCCTTATGTCTTCACACACCTGAGATAGACTCCAGAGCACCCCTGTAAGCCACAGGCTGCCCATCTGCCACCCCTGCATCCCATGTATCTGCTTCCCTCACTCTTGGGACTCAGGCCTCATGGCCATCAAGCAGGTTTTCATCTCCAAGCTCTATGCTGCCTCAGGGCCTTTGCACTTGCTCTTACCTTTCCCTGAAACGCTCTTCCCTCCACCCTTCCTTTCTTTTCAAGATCCCAGGGACCTGAGTGTCCCCACCAAGAAATATATCCTAACACTAAGGCACCATCTCTTAAACATAATAGCTAAACTGATGTGACTCAGTTAACAAACTCTTTAATCAAATAAAAAAGATTAAATTGTGTGTAACAGTTTTTAGCACTTTTTTAAGCTGTTAATAAAATGTACAAAATATGTTGCATTTAAGTTGACCAAAGCCAGAAAGGTATTTCATTGTCTTAATAGGAGGCTTTATAGGAGGCTTTATCCTCCTATAGAACCATTAGCTACCTGGGAAATCTACATTACCATTTGGAGATGGAATCTGTTAAACTTCACACAAGAGACCTCAGGTATTATTACCTGAAGAATGCAGACACATGGAAGACAACACACCTACATGTCTTGAGACACACCCATCTCTGTAAGGTAAGCCTTTGGGGGAAACTCAGAATTTAATTGTGTGAGAATTAACTTTCACACAAATCTCTTTTGAAATGAAGCAGGGCACAAACAAATTAACTAAGAAATAAATGAATTAGATAAATGTGTGCTTGTAGACAAAGGATTAATCTCAAAAATATACAAGCAACTCCTGCAGCTCAATTCCAGAAAAATAAATGACCCAATCAAAAATTGGGCCAAAGAACTAAACAGACATTTCTCCAAAGAAGACATACAGATGGCTAACAAACACATGAAAAGATGCTCAACATCACTCATTATCAGAGAAATGCAAATCAAAACCACAATGAGGTACCATTACACACCAGTCAGGATGGCTGCTATCCAAAAGTCTACAAGCAATAAATGCTGGAGAGGGTGTGAAGAAAAGGGAACCCTCTTACACTGTTGGTGGGAATGCAAACTAATACAGCCACTATGGAGAACAGTGTGGAGATTTCTTAAAAAACTGGAAATAGAACTGCCATATGACCCAGCAATCCCACTTCTGGGCATACACACCGAGGAAACCGATCTGAAAGAGACACGTGCACCCCAATGTTCATCGCAGCACTGTTTATAATAGCCAGGACATGGAAGCAACCTAGATGCCCATCAGCAGATGAATGGATAAGGAAGCTGTGGTACATATACACCATGGAATATTACTCAGCCGTTAAAAAGAATTCATTTGAATCAGTTCTAATGAGATGGATGAAACTGGAGCCCATTATACAGAGTGAAGTAAGCCAGAAAGATAAAGAACATTACAGCATACTAACACATATATATGGAATTTAGAAAGATGGTAATGATAACCCTATATGCAAAACAGAAAAAGAGACACAGATGTACAGAACAGACTTTTGGACTCTGTGGGAGAAGGTGAGGGTGGGATGTTTCGAGAGAACAGCATGAATATTATCTATAGTGAAACAGATCACCAGCATAGGTGGGATGCATGAGACAAGTGCTTGGGCCTGGTGCACTGGGAAGACCCGGAGGAACTGGGTGGAGAGGGAGGTGGGAGGGGGGATCTGGATGGGGAATACATGTAACTCCATGGCTGATTCATGTCAATGTATGACAAAACCCACTGCAATGTTGTAAAGTAATTAGCCTCCAACTAATAAAAATAAATGAAAAAAAAAAGAGTTAACGGACAAAGATGCATAAAATTTATCACAGTAAATGTAATAAGAATTAAAATAAAAGCATGTGCAACCTCCTAAATGAAAAAAAAAAAATGTGTGCTTGTATCTATGGAGAGTCATGTATGAGATGCTTGGTAGAGGTAAGGATTTCAATGAAAGTAAAGAATAAGGCCAAGTGATCTCCATCAAACATTCAAATTCATGGTACTTGTGTTATTAGCATAATTCTTTACTTCAATGATATTATAATACATAATTAAAGATGAAACAACACCAGAGGGGGGGAAAAACCTTATGAAATTTATTTATGAGTCTAGATCATACTTTTTCCCTCCTTACCAGATGCAAAAAGGCAAAATTCAATTTATTTTAAACAGAAATAATACAGGAGTATATATCACTATAAAAGTAACTAAAATAAGCTGTTATGAAAAATTCATGACAAAATAATTTTACAGATATAACCTGAGAATTTATATTTTTACTTATTCAATTAACATACTAAAAATTATTGAATGCAATATTTCTTAACTTAGGTACTATAAAACTTATTACTACAGGTGTAAACCTCAAAAATAATAAAAGTATAGTTCTGAAATATGTTTTAGTAGAACCCATGCATGATATCTCTGCATAAGAAAAAGAAGTATACTACAATCATGTTAATTTAAAGGTCATTACTTTTTTAACAGTTTCGGATGCTGATCTTATCCTCACTTATGACCTATATCGAACTCCATGGGGATGCTCAAGCTTACCTTTGAGCCTGGAGGGGGAGCCAAGCCAAGGAAGGAATAAATAATATTCTCTTCTTTTGCAGAGAAGAAAGAGTCAAAATCCTTGAAGCAAAGAAAAAGAATGATTAAACCCAATGCACACTTGTGAACCAATACATTGACCTAAGTTAATCTTTCTTATTTATTAGTCATAAAGTGAGGAGCTAACACAAAAGTTTATTCACTTTGCCAAAGATGATCAATCCCCAAATTTGGGAAATTGAACCATGAAGTTTACATTTGCTTTTACACTCCTTCATTGTGCTTGTTATAATATAGTGAGGACACACACACACACGGAGTATTCCAGCTCAGGAATTACTGGCAAGACTCAAACATACATAGGGAAAGTCTTCTCTAAAGGTTTCACATCTTTAGCTGGTTTCCTTATAATTTGGTCCTATGACTCAGACCCTGATTAGGGTCCAAACAACATAGGACTAAAACAAGATTTCTGTGCTGTTATATACTAGCTTCTAGTCAGTAAAGAAGCCACCTGCAAAGCAGGAGACCCAGGTTCTATCCCTGGGTCAGGAAGATCCCCTGGAGGAGGAAATGGTGACCCACTCCCGTATTCCTGCCTGGGAAATCCCGACGACAGAGGAGCCTGGTGGGCTACAGTACATAGAGTTGCAAAGAGTCGGATACAACTTAGTGACTAAATCACCACCAAGGGACTGGACCTGTCTCAGGCTCTTCCAATACCAGGAGCTGCAAGATTACAGAAGGTTTAGAAACATGCTCATTTTGCCCAAAGGGGGAAAAACTGTAGAATGATTAGAAACCGGGCAGCAGATGGAAATCAGAAGCTCAGTAAAGATCGGCCCTTCCCCACCCCCAACCCGGACCAGGCCACACTCAAGTCAGTCCTTCACCAGGTGGGTCCTGCCCTAAGCCAACTCTCCAGCAGTGTGTTAGTCAATAGCTTGGAAAAGTTTCACGTTTTATCATTAAAACATAAAAGATCCTCCTCCAGTCCACTTTCCTGTTGCCAGTCTTTATTGCTGGGGCTATGATGCAGTTTCAACAGTGTTGCCATAGGCTCAACCTGTACAGAGTTAGTCTGGCCTGAACTGAACAGGACTCTCAAACATGTGGTCATGTTACTGCCTACCCTCCTCTGACGTGTGTTAAGAGCTTAAAACCAAAGACAGGCCACCTATGTTAAGAAGAAAATGTTATGTAATTCCTGTGTGTTCATCTTATCCAAAGTTTTGCTCTTTTCCTACCTGTCACTCTGATTCTCTGTGATTATTTTCTTCTTTTGTACTGAATGTATTTTTGTAAGCTGCCTCATGTCTTAAGGGAAATATCACATACTGTGAGTGAGTCTTTGGTATTAGAAAGATTCATTGATTCCCAGAACACACACTCACTAGTTGTTGCTAAAGATTATGTGATAGGACGCATTAGTAGTAGTAGTACTAGTAACTTGTTGTTCAGTTGCTAAATCATGTGTGCCTCTTTGTGACCCCATGGACTGCAGCATGCCAGGCTCCTCTGTCCTACACTATTTCCTGGAATTTGCTAAAATTCATGTCCATTGAGTCAGTGATGCTATTCAACCATCTCATTCTCTGCCAACCTCCTCCTTTTGCTTTCAATCTTTCCCAGCATCAGGGTCTTTTCCAGTGAGTCAGCTCTTCACATCAGGTGGCCAAAGTATTGGATCTTCAGCTTCAGCATCACTCCTTCCAATGAATATTCTGATTTCCTTTAGAATGGACTGGTTTGATCTCCTTGCAGTCCAAGGGACTTTGCAAAGTCTTCTCCAACACCACAAGTCAAAAACATCAATTCTTCGGCACTCAGCTTTCTTTATGGTCCAGCTCTCACACCTGTACATGATTACTGGAAAAACCATAGCTTTGACTAGATGAACCTTTGTTGCAAAGTAATGTCTCTGCTCTTTAATATGCTGTCCAGGTTTGTCATACCTTTTCTTCCAAGGAGCAAGCATCTTTTAATTTCATTGCTGCAGTCACCATCCACAGTGATTTTGAAGCCCAAGAAAATAAAGTCTCTCACTAACATGCAGATTTTCTCCAGACATCTCTTTCTAAATTTTGGAGGGATTTCAAAATTTTTTGCTCTTCCTAACAACATACATATGTGTGTGTGTGTGTGTGTGGGTGTGTATAAGCCTGTATATATGTATATATATATAACATGTACATATATATAAAACTAATATATATTTATATATATAAAACTAATGTATAATACTAGTATATATAATATATTATGCTTTTCCCTCTTCCATCATAAGGAAAAGGCAAAAACTCAATAGAAGAATATTCAAAAGATATACAGAAGAAGACATACCAACATAAAGAGCTACACAATCTCTTTACTAATGGCCACAGTCAAAGGATGCCTTCTGTGTGCCTCCATGAAACTGCCACAGGGAGTCAGGGTGGATGGTTTAGAACAATCTTTAAATACGAGAGGGGTTGGTGGTTTATTTTGTTAAGTAGGAAAAATTTTTTAAGTGTCTGTTATGGTCATCATTTGCTTTCATAAAATTGAAAAATACATTTTACCAATATAAAAGTGATAAGAATTTATAACTCACAAATGTTCCACTTCACTTGACCCCAGCCCTGACTCCCAGGCCCTTGAGGGAGGTCAGATAAAAACAAATATTAAAACCTTCTTAGAGGGTCCAGAGATATGGGGGTGATGTCACCCAGTGCTTCAAATATCCATGATACCATCTTCTTTCAGGCTTCCCTGGTGACACAGTGGTTAAGAATTCCCCTACAGTACAGGAGACCTGGGTTTGATCCCTCAGTCAGGACGATCCCCTGGAGAAGGGAATAGCAACTGACTCCAGTACTCTTGCGTGGAGAATCTCATGGACAGAGGAGCCTGGTGGGCTACAGTCCAAAGTGTTGCAAAGAATTGGAGACGACTGAGTAACTAACAAGTAGTCAAGTAGTAGTTATAGGACAGGGAATTATATTCAATATCCTGTGATAAATCATAATGGAAAGGAATATGAAAACAAATACATGTATAACTGAATCACTTTGTTATATACCAGAAACTAACACAACATTGTAACTCAACTACACTTCAATAAAATTTTTTTAAAAAACAAAGGACTTCCCTGGCGGTCCAGTATTTGAAAATCTGCCTGCCAATCAGGGAACACCAGTTGGATCCCTGTTCCTAGTTGGGAAGATCCCACATGCCACAGAGCCACTAAGCCCATGTGCCACCAACGACTGAAGCCCACATGCCTAGAGTCTGTGCTCGGAAACGAAGGAAGCTACCGCAATGAGAAGCCCATGAACTGCAACTAGACTGTAGCCCCTGCTTGCCACAACTAGAGAAAGCTCATGCACAGCAATGAAGACTGAGCTTGGCCAAAAGTTTTATTAATTTAAAAAGCGAAGAAAACTTGACCATAATGGCAAAACAAAAGATAATTTTTATTAACATGCTGATATGTACACTATCAAAGTTATATGGAAGATATAATAAAATTGTCATCATACTGAAAAAAATTAAAAAATAAAATAGCATATTCAGTAACATCAGTGTGTTGAAAACACCCTCCCCCTGCCCTAATCAAGCGGGCATCCTGTCCCCTCTTGCAGCTCTGAGTCTCCAGACATATTTGCCTCTCTGCTGCATGGTTGAAGACCCTTTTAGCTGTGCCCAGGACCAGGCAGGCACCCCAGCCCTCACATAGGTGAAGATGCACAGATTCCAACTTGGCATCAGCAAATAAGTCTGCTACTTCCTGTTAGTATTTTTCTGCCAGGCGGGTGACCTGGCCTCCACTGGGCCTGGCTTCCTGGCGGTGTCCCCTTTCTGTGGCTAGAGGTTGTCTGCCATGCCCTCGAGATAACATCTTCATCTGTTCTGCCCAGAGCAGCAGGAGTTCAGGCTGGCAGGGACACGATGGTACACAGAACCACCCATGACACCAGCCCTTGCACTGACCTGGTGCAGAGAAAGCCACTGCTTGCCCTTGAGGTCCCCTCCAGCTGCTGCCATCATCATTTGAGAATTCACAGAGGCCATTGAGTCAACCTAAATGATAGCCTTATTCTGATGGTCCACATTTCTATTATGTGGAAAGATATGTGAACCATCCAGATTTATGCCATTTTATTTTTTTAAAGCAGGTTTATTACTTTATTTTTTTAATTTTCATTTTATATTAAAGGATAGTTGGTTCACAATGCTGTGTTAGTTTTAGGTGCATAGCAAAGAGATTCAGTTATACATAGACATATATCCATTGTTTTTCAGATTCTTTTCTCATATAGGCTATTACAGAATATTGAGTAGATTTATGCTGGCATCCTTGACACAATGGACATAAGTTTGAGCAAATTCCGGGAGATAGTGAAAGACAGGGAAGCTCGGCATGCTGCAGTCCATGGGGTTGCATGCAAAGAGTCGGAGACGACTTAGCAACTGAACAACAACAATGCCATTTTAAACCTGACACATCCTTCAGAACTTTGAGTCTCTTTTAAAAATTGGAATCTGCAATACAAATAGTCATTTTACCTACGTTCTGAAAACAAGGTCCTCTGCCTCATTAATGCCCTTTTGTTGGGAATATCCACAGATTGCAGAAAAGCAAGTTTAGCAAAGCTGCTAGTAGGAAAAACTACTAATACCTCTCTGAATGCAGAAAGAATTCAAACCAGCTAAACATAAAATCATTTGTACGCTTATCTCATTAGAGCTGTATTTATAATAGGAAAACACATCTTAAAATAGAAGTCTTTTTTCTTAGTTAGGAAATCTTTTCTTCTTCCACAGTTAATACAGAAAGCATTGCTAGATGACAGTAAAATGAAATAAGAAATGCCTTTGAAGTTCTATTCCTACAGCAGAAAATAACTACAGAATTTTTACTCTGGGATAAACATAGGTTGAAAGAAAATACTTCAGTATCATCTCCAATGTAACTAGTCTTAATTGAAAAGGACAGTGAAAATAAGAAAAAGTAAGAGATTTAAAATTCTACTTTCACTGGAAAAGTACTAGAAGAAAATGAGATGATTCCTTTAATGATATTAGAGTGCTGAATGATTTTCTAAATAAGACATAGAGTGCGGGAACTATAAAATATATTAATAAACTGTCCACAGAAAATAAATGTTAAGCCCTGCATTCCCAAAAAAAACACTTCAAAAAGTCAAAAGACAAATAAGAAACATAGGGAAATATTTGCAACAGCTATGGTAGTGAAAGGGCTACTTTCCATCATAAGTAAAGATTCTCACAAACCAATAAACATTACCTGGAACTAAACAGAAAAAGTAGAAAGTCATAGAAGAAAACACAGAAAGCTTATAAACAGAGGAAAAGATGTTCAGCCTCAGCTATAAAGACAGAAATCCAAGTCAAAGCAGTGAGAACACATTTTTCATCTAACAAATTGATTAAGTTTGCATACAGAGTATTGTCAAAGTCACAGGAAACCAGCCACACCCAAATATAAGCTGGTGCAACTACAGTCCAGATTTATTATCTATTGAAATGTGAGATGCATATATGCTGTAACTCAGCACATCTTCTAGGAATTTATCCTATATATACACTCAGACTGAACACAAAGTTCTGTATGTGTAAAGAGACTTCTGCAGCATTGTCTGTAGCTGAGAAGAGACATGAAGTTGCTCTGTCGTGTCCGACTCTTTGAGACCCCATGAACTATAGCCTGCCAGGTTCCTCTGTCCACGGGATTTTCCAGGCAAGAATAGTGGAGTGGGTTACCATTTCCTTCTCCAGGGGATCTTCCCAACCCAGGGGTTGAATGCAGGTCTCCTGCATTGCAGGCTGCGCCAGAGGAAAACTGAAAACAACCTCAATGGTTCCCATTAGAGAACTGTCCCAATTAATTATGTCATATACAATGGAATGTTTTGCAACCATTGAAATAAAGAATATGTGACCCACCAATCCCACTTCTGAGCTTCCATGGTGGCTCAGTGGTTAAAAAAAAAATCTGCCTGCAAAGTGGGAGACATGGGTTCATTTCCTGGGTCAGGAAGATCCCCTGGAGGAGGAAATGGCAACCCACTCCAGTATTCTTGCCTGGAGAATTCCGTGGACAAAGGAGCCTGGTGGGCTACAGGCCACGGGGTCGCAAAGAGTCGGGCACAACTAAGCAACTAACACACTATATACTCCAATATAAAATTTTAAAAAACTTTTTAAAAAGAATATGTGCAGCTCTGCAATAACCTCTGAGATACAGTTGTTAAGTGAAAAGAACAAAGTGTATAGAGTTTATTCCCATTTTTTTAAGTGATTAACAATGGTTAATACACATACAAAATTCATGGAAGGCCAAACAAGAAATTGCCAACACTGGTGGGTCAAAGCAGGATGGCTACATAACTTGCAGGGCCCAGTGCAAATAAAGTGGTAAAAATAAAGTGATAAAAACAAGGCAACCCTTTTCCAAAAATCATTATGAATTTCAAGACAGCAACAGTAGAGTGTGAAAACAAGCAGAGTGCTCTCTTGAGTGGTGCCAGGTGTCACTTGCCAGGTGGTGGGCTCATAAACCTGGCCCACCTCAGAAAAAGGAACTACAGGGGTCTAAAGTGGGAGGAAGAATCATCTCCACTGTGGACAACTCTAGAACCATTTTAATTTTTCTGTGTGCACACAGACTCATTTTTCAATTATTAAAATACATTTTATACGGATTTTTCTGGTGGACCAGTAGTTAAGATTCCACCTTGCAGCAGGGACTGTGGGTTGGACCCCTGGTTGGGGAACCAAGATCCCGCATGCCACTAGGCAACTAAGCCCACACACTTCAACTACTAAGCCCTCACCCCACAACTAGAGAGCCCGTTCACCACAACAAAAGATCCCTCATGGCTCAATAAAGATCCCCCATGCTGCAACTAAGACCCAGTGCAGACAAATAAATAAATAAATTTTTAATTTCTAACAAATAAAAATTGGCCATCACCATTGTCCCCCACCCCAAGAAGCCTTTTTCTCCCTTTCCTCATCTAATAAGAGTCACAGTTCTTAGAAATTCAGGTCAGGTTGGAGAGATGTCCAGAAGCCAAGCAGTCTGGAGGGTGTGGGGAGAGGAGCGTGGTGTACAGGGGAGGGACCCTCCCTTACCAAGGAAATACTTTCCTCACTCTGGGAAGCCCCAGCTTCAATCACTAGAGAGCTGGACCAGACCATTGTTCCTTGTTTAATTACCAAATCGTGTCCAACTCCTTGTGACCACATGAACTGCATCACACCAGGCTCCTCTGTCCTCCACTATCTCCTGGAGTTTGCTCAAATTCATGTCCATGGAGTCAGTGATCTAACATCTCATCCTCTGCTACCCCCTACTCCTACTGCCTTCAGTCTCTCCCAGCATCAGGGTTTTTTCCAATATGTCAGCTCATTGCATCAGGTGGCCCAAGTATTGGAGCTTCAGCTTCAGCATCAGTCTTTCCAATGAATATTTAGGGTTAACTTCCTTTAGGATTGGCTGATTTGATCTCCTTGCAGTCTAAGGGACTGGCCATAAGTTCCACTAAATAATTGCTCAACACCTTAAACATGTTTGAAAACACTTTCACATCCACAGGACTTTAACTTTAGCCTCTGAAGAAGCCTAACACAGCCATGTAAATTCACACAGCCCGTGAATTTACCCAAAAGCATGTCCACCCAGAATCTCAGAAAATGACCTTATTTGCAAATTGGGATATTGGCTTCCCTGGTGGCTCAGATGGTAAAGAACCCACCTGCAATGCTGGAGACCTGGGTACAATCCCTGGGTCAGAAAGATCCCATGGAGAAGGGAATGACTACCCACTCCGTATACTTGCCTGGAGAACCCCATGGACAGAAGAGTTATAACTCTGTGGGTTATAATTCCTGGGGTCGAAAAGAGTCAGACATGATTGAGCAACTAACACTTTCTCTTTTTACTTTCACAGATGTAGTTACTTATGATGAGGCCATGCTGGACTAGGGTGGACCCTATTCCAATGACTTCTGTCCTTATACGAAAGCCATGTGAAGACACAGAGAGACCCCAAGAAGAAGGCCATGTAAAGATGGACGCAGAGATGGACATGATGTGTCAACAAGTGGAGGACTGTCAGAGATGGGTGGCAGCCACCAGAAGCCAGGAGAGACGCATGGAGAGATTTTTGCTTAGAGCCTGCAGCACAAACCAACCCTACTGACACCTTGATTTAAAACTTCTGGCCTCCAGAACTGTGAAAGAATAAATTTCTGTTGTTTTAAAGCCCTGTAACCATCAGCTGGGGATGCCAAAACAAAATACCATAGACTGGGTGGCTTACTAACAGAAATGTGTTTTGGGTTCAGCATCATTGAGTGCTGCTCTCTTCCTGGCTCACAGTTGCCCCTGGCTGTGTGATCACAAGGTGAAGAGAAAGGGGTCTCTTTCTCTTCCTCCTCCCAAAAGGGCACTAATCCCACCATGAAGGCCCCACCCACAGGACTTCATCTGATCCTAATCACCTCCCAAAGATCCCTTCTTCAAATACCATCACCTTGGGCCTTAGAACTTCAATATACGAATTTAGGGGGACACAAACATACAGTCCATAAGAATCACCAGGTTTGTGGTATTTTGTTATACCAGCCCTAAGAAAGTAATATAAACCCCCAACAGCAGAACAATTCATGCTTCAAATGAGAGATCTGAAAGCTTTTCTGTAAATGTCATGTCGTGTCATCTAGTTACTCAGTCATGTGTGACTCTGAGACCACATGGACTGTAGCCCACCAGGCTCCTCTGTCCATGGGATTCTCCAGGCAAGAATACTGTAGTGGGTTGCCAGTTCCTTCTCCAGGGGACCTTCCTGACTCAGGGATCAAACCTGGATCTCCTACTTTGCAGGAAGATTCTTTACTATCTGAACCACCAGAAAAGATAGTAATTCTCAATGTTTCTGGCTTTGTGGGTCAGATGGTCTCTGTTGCAACTGCTCAGCTCTGCCATCATGCAAAATTAGCCATAGGCATTAGGTGGTGAATTAGTGCAGGCATGTCCAATAAAATTTCATGAAAACAGATAGCTGCAGGCCTTGCCACTTGGGCTGTAGTTTGATGACACTTGCTTTAATTGAGAAATATAATAATACAGAGAAGCTGAGCTAAAGGACCAGCAGTTTTGTATAGCAAGAAGAAAAGTGGTGACTTCCCTGGCAGTCTAGTGGTTAAGACTCCATGCTTCCAAGGCAAAGGGCAAAGGTTTGATTCCTGGTCAAAGGATTATAATCCCACATGCCATGTGGTGAAGCCAAAAAAAATTAAAATTGCTTATAATTTTTTAATAAATAATTAATTTTTTATAAAAGAGAAGTGAGTGAAAAAATCCTATGCCAGGCTCCAACCTCCAGAAACAGCACAGCTCTGGGTAATTAGAAGCATGATGGCCAAATCTGAAAAATGACCTGGAAGACTTAGATGAACCCCCAAAGCTAACTCCAGTTCTCATGCTCCAGAGTCCTTTGAGCTTTTAAATGTTTCTTTTCAACAATTTGATTTACTAAGCAGAATCTATAAACCCTGAGGAAAAAGTGATTTTATGGTAAAATGAATGACTAAATGTATAAAATAAAATTGCTATTATAATTAAATGCCCAGAAGAGTTTTTGTTGGTTTTGTTTTGTTGGTTTTGGTGGTTTACAAACAACAGACATTTATTTCTCACAGATCTGGAGGCTGGAAGTCCCAGGTGAAGGTGCCAACAGATTCAGTGTCTGGTTGAGTACCCCTCTCTGGTTCATAAATGGTCGTCTTCTTGTTGTGTCCTCACAAGGAGGAAGGGTGTCCAGAACAGATTTTTAGCCATTTAGATGCATTTACACAAAACTTTCTGCCTGCAATGCAGGAGACCCGGGTTTGATCTTATGTCTGGAAGACCCCCTGGAGAAGGAAATGGAAATCCACTCTAGTATTCTTGCCTGGAGAATCCCATGGACGGAGGAGCCTGGCGGGCTACAGGCCATAGGATCACAAAGAGTTGGACATGACTGAGGGGCTAACACTTTCACTTTCACACAAAACTTTACTTCTGCAAATCACTCTTTGCAAAGGTGAACGTGTACCCAGTGGATGCAGGTATGTGTACCCTACCAGGTTGATCAGAATGTCTTTTCTTTTCTTTCTTTTTTTTTTTTTCCTTTACTTATTTACTTTTTTTTCAGTGGGTTTTGTCATACATTGATATGAATCAGCCATAGATTTACACGTATTCCCCATCCCGATCCCCCCTCCCACCTCCCTCTCCACCCGATTCCTCTGGGTCTTCCCAGTGCACCAGGCCCGAGCACTTGTCTCATGCATCCCACCTGGGCTGGTGATCTGTTTCACCATAGATAATATACATGCTGCAAACTAGTACAGCCGCTATGGAAAACAGTGTGGAGATTTCTTAAAAAACTGGAAATCAGAATGTCTTTTCAACTAAACGCTTGTTTTGTCTGAACAAGTGGCCTCCTCTCTTCAAAATAAAAGAAAAAACCTAAAGGAATCCCAAGAACTTCTGAATCATCATTTTATTGTTTCTATCATTTTTTAA
Source organism: Cervus canadensis (assembly GCF_019320065.1). NCBI lineage: Eukaryota > Metazoa > Chordata > Mammalia > Artiodactyla > Cervidae > Cervus > Cervus canadensis. The sequence continues at coordinate 17,232,735 of NC_057392.1, read as the reverse complement.
ATCTTAACTATTTATTCTTCACCATGGATCTAACCATCCAGGTATTGAATGATAGAAATAGATCACAAGCTGAAAAAGGCCAACAAATGTAAACGCTACCTCAAAGCTTATCTGCTTTAATTTCTGATAAACACACATGCAGAAAAATTTTCAGAGAAACTAAATCTCACCCCACAATACTGCTCCTCATTAAAGATCTGAGGAGGCAGCGGAATCCCATTCTGAGGTTTCTTCTCTCCAGGAACATTTTCTCTCATCCACTTCCTGTTGTCTTCATCTCCAGCAATATCAAACTCCTTAAAATCGATTTTATTAGCTTCCAAAAAGCCCACAACTTCTTGCTGTTTCTTCCTAATCTAGTCACGAGAAGAAAAAGATTACCATTAGGCTGTTTTGTAAAAACCCTTTCTCCAACTGTACCATACAATACAAATAACTTTGCTAAGTATTTAAACAAGAAAAATCATAAAATCACACTTCTTCATCCCATAGGATCAATAGAGCAATCATTTAAATTCTGAAATTTTAATCTCATCAATGTTTAAATCATGATATAGTCAACCGAATAGGAATAGAGATATTATCATCATAGCTTTTATTTGAGGTCTTCAAAATACTTTTAATTCTCTGCTAAGCTTTAAAGCCAAACAATAAATAGGGATTGGTTGCAAAGAACAAGATGATAGAAGGAAAAAAACACAATTTACTATGAAACTCAAATACCAAGTACACTCACACTAAAAGGCACTATTCACAGTTATGAGAATGGGAACATGAGTCACGCTGAACAAAAGTAGCTTTAGAAATAACACAGGAAACTGAAAAGTCCACATAGAGATTATTGGAAAAGGAAGAGCAGGGGGAAAAAACTAGAAAAGCTGGTGGATATTTCTCCTGGCACATGAAAGAGTAATGCAGTAAAATAACTGTTCTCTACTCACATCCAACTCTTTAAGTAAAATCAAAGTGCAGCCACACCTAAGAGAAAACCCAGGGGCCCTTTTCTCCACACATGGTTCACAAGTAAGGACTGTACCTACCAATGTCATTTCTTTGTGAATGTGGCCATCTTGAAATCTTAACACTCCTTCCCCAGAAACAATTACGATTTTCTCTCTTCAGTCAGAATTTTTCTCTCTTAAGTCAAGGAATTCACTCCCAGAACGCATGATGCCTTTTTTTTTTTTTTTTTTTGACTGAGGGTATGTGGGATCTTAGTTCCCTGACCAGGGATCAAACCCGCATCTGCTGTATTGGAGTCTTACCCACTGGACCACCAATCTTTTTTATAAACACTGGTAAACAAGTTACAGCAGACTGTGGACCACATTGTAAGAACTCTGGGAGAAACTTCAGAATGATCAATAGCATAAACCAATCAATACTCATTTATTGATTCCCTACTCTGCACAAGACATGGTGCCAAGCTCTTCACACGAATAGATTCATAAGATGTTATTTGGGTAAAAAAAAAAAAAAAAGTCAAGAACTCATTTGTACAGATGATAAAGAGGCACAATATGGTCTGTTCTTAAAATTAAAAGTTTAAATTAGTATCTTCTTTGACATAAAAATATCCAGTATCTTAAGTCCTCTGAATGGACTATTGCCTCGCAACGAAAATCGTCATTAAGAATGTTTTCTAGGATATGAGTCCCCTTGTCATTTCATGTAACTTGTTTATCAGCAGAAGGACTAGATTCTGAGGATTCCAAACAAATGCTGAAAAGGTACATGCCCATCCTAAACCGAACATCTAGATTCAAATCCTCTTTTGTTTAAACCCAATTCATTCGATAAAGATTTATATAGTGAAAGTCACTCAGTCGTGTCCGACTTTTTGCCAGCCCATGCTGGATTAAGTAGCCTTTCCCTTCTCCAGGGGATCTTCCCAACCCAGGGATCGAACCCAGGTCTCCCACATTGCAGGCAGATTCTTTACCAGCTGAACCACCAGGGAAGCCCAAGAATACTGGAATGGGTAGCCTATCCCTTCTCCAGCGGATCTTCCTGACCCAGGAATAGAACCAGGGTCTCCTGCATTGCAGGAGGATTCTTTACCGGCTGAGCTTTCAGAGATTCATACACCTCCCCAAAATTCTTATTTTATTCATTTTTGCCAAAATGATTGATGATATCAATGACTTTTGTGTAGAGGTTCTTTCCTAAGGTAAGGTAAAGAAAGATACACATGGATGCTTATGCCCTAGAATCAAATCACCACCAAAAATAAACACTATGTAATTTGCTTTGGGTGGTGACTTGACTATATATAGATATAGCATATTAATTATAAGTATAATGTTACTGTTTAATAATTTAATTAATATAAATTACTGTTTTATAATTTCAATTAATGTACAGTGAATATAAATTATGGGCTTCCCTAGTGGGTAAAGATGGCTTAGATGGTAAAGAATCTGCCTGCAATGCAGGAGACCTGGGTTAGATCCCTGGGTCAGGAATGTCCCCTGGAGAAGGGAGTGGCAACCCACTCTAATATTCTTGCCTGGAGAATCCCAAGGGCAGAGGAGCCTGGCAGGCTACAGTCATGGAGTCACAAAGAGCTGGACACTATTGAGTATCTAATACTTACCTAAATATAAATTATATATAAATTTTTGTATATGAATTACATATACCCATATATAAATGGTAATCATATGTTTTCTTAATTAACATTTGCACCATCAACATAACAAAGACAAAGCAACTAAAAGCATTAGGTCAATAAATTAAAGGCTGCTCTTAGCTACAATACATTCAATCCATAAGACTCAGGCCAAGGGATCTATTTCAGTTTGGGGCAAGCGTAGACAAAAAATAAAAACAGAAGTCATACAGAAAGGAATAGAATGATGGAAGGTCCCTTAAGAATCTGGCATAAGCACTTGGGCACATTCCTGAGTGTCACATCTCTCAGAACCAATGGACAGACTGCTTACCTTCCCACCAGGGTGAGCTTCCCCAAGGCTATGCTAGGGGAACCCCAGATCGCCTCGTCCTTCTAGTGGAAACCGGACTCCAAATTCCCCGGCCTCACGGCGGAGTTTCTGAATATCAAAAATCCCATCAGACATGACGACAGGTTGTTGGACTGAATTATTACTTTAATTAATCATGTTTTCTCTACATACTCTCCAACCTGTTCATAATTACTTATGTCACTTTATAGATTACTTACTCCTTTAGCTATTTTTGGAGATAACTTTGCTGTTTCAAAGAGTAGAGATATCTTCATTTCAGGTAGATTTACTTTTAGTTAAATACTCAGAAGGCAACATTCTTTATTCTGTTCAAACCCCTCTCTTCCTTGCTCCTCAAATACCTTCACCCTGGCTGAAGTCCACTTCCCCATGGACGAGATTCCCATCTCTATTAATCATGCCTCAGGAATTAACTGAATCACTATACAATACACTTGAAAGTAACACAACATTGCAAATTAACTACCTGTCAATTATAAAAAAGAAAAACTTTAAAAAAAATCATGCCTCAGGACTTGAGGTGGGATGGAAAAGGATTTCATTTTATTCCACAATTTCTAAATAGATGGAGAACATTTTCCCAAGTCCTGATTTATTTTTTCTCTTCTGGAAAGCCAAAGAAAAATGGAGAAAACAGGAGAGGAAGATCTGTTGACTATTATTCCTCTCAAGACAAGCAATTACATCTACAGAAAGTTGACTTGACTGTTGGGAACATGATATTGCATTAAAGTTTATCTCTCAGCACCTCATTCAAAAAAAGAGAAGAAAAATAAAATCTGCCATCCTGGACTTCCCAAATACCAATCACTTAAAATGGGTCAAAAGCACTGCTCTCCTAGCTGTCTGGAGCACTTGACTTCTGCTGGGGGCTGGAGAAGGGTCTTAGGATGAGCCCAGAGGGAGGGGTGAGCACGTGACTTCACCTGGCTGGCACGTGGCCTTTGCCCACACTCTGATACCCATTTGAGTGTGGGTGCACTCTCCTGCAACACCCCCTTGGTGGACCCTTGTTCAAAGAACCCCACTACACACTCCCCACTCCTTGCAGTCAATGTACAGCTTTTCTCCACATGGCCTCCCAAGCTGACCCCAGGGATACATCAGCCCCCAGAGGGGACCACCCCTTCATGGCTTCAAGGGGAGGAGTGGTGCAGAGCCCCGCAACAGTCCTCACGGCAGACACACTTCTCCCTGCATGCTTCACCCCTTCTCCCTTCTCCAGGGTGCCATGGCCAAGGCTGCCTCATTCTTCTGAGCAGCCCCTCTGGAGGATCTGGGGTCCTCAGGGTCTGTGTCACTTGGAGCCTTCGGGACCTCAGTGGAACCTCAGAAAGCTCTGTTTTCCTATCCTGTTACATTGACTCATAAGAAAGTGTCATTCTCAAAGAGAACAGTCTTGTGGTTGCCAAAGGGGAGGAGGGTGTGGGAGAGATGGAGTGGGAGTTTGGGAGTTTGGGAGTGGGAGTGGGAGTTTGCATCTGCAGGTACGAACGACTGTATATAGAATGGATAGACAAGGCCCGACTATATAGCACAGAGAACCATAGTCAATATCTTGCGATGAATCGTAATGGAAACGAATCTGAAAAAGAGTGTATATGAATATATAACTGAATCACTTTGCTATACAGCAAAAATTAACACAATGTGGTAAGTCAACTATACCTCAATAAAATAAATCAAAAAATAAAAAGAAAGTGTCATTCTGGGTCCCGAAATCACCAGCCACTGTTGGTGACTGTGATGCGTCAGACTGATCTTTGGGTCACTCGCTTGGCATCTCCCGCTTATTGTCTTGTACAGTTAGAAACCTCTCCAACACAGGTGACTGCACTGTAATATAAAGCATGCTGCATCTAAGTGACAGGTGACCGGCGAGTCCATCCTGGCCGGGAAGGTTGTTATCTGAGCCGAAGCTCTGCTTGTCCATCACCTCATCTGCAAAATGGATAGAACGCTGCCTTTCTCCCAGGGCTGGTGAGAACTGAGGAATGCGTGGAAAAGCATTTCACACCACAAGTTGAGTAGCTGCGCAGTCGGGCACCCAGCACACTGTTACCTCATTGTCTCATCCTGCTGGCCACACCAGGCAAGAATTCTGATCACCATCTTAAGATAACAAAACTGAGGTGCAGTGAATTAAAGAATTTTCCAAGGGTCACTCCCAGAGTCATCAATTCAAGAGCTATGTTTTTCCCTCTATGAAGTGATAAGGTTAGTCACTCAACTGTGTCTGACTCTTTTGCAACCCCATGGACTGTAGCCCACCAGGCTCCTCTGTCCACGAAATTCTCCAGGCAAGAATACTGGAGTGGGTAGCCATTCCCTTCTCCAGGGGATCTTCCGATCCAGGGAGAGAATCTGGGCCTCCTGCATTGTGGGCAGATTCTTTACTAACTGAGGCACCAGGAAAGCCCAAGACTGGAAAAAGGACTAAGAAATCCACGAGCCATCATTAGTCTGTCCTTACTGATGGTGGCTCAGGGGCTGTGCATCTTGAAAACAGGGAGGACTGTCCTCTCTCCCCTTTGTCTTCAGACCCTTGCAGCAATGGCCTTCAGGATGACAGGATGGTTAGAAACGAAGACACAACCTTTTCCTGCTCCCAGGGTCTCTTCACCCACATCTGTCTCTAAAGTAGTAAATCAAGGAACCACAGTTTGGCATCAACTGTTAAAACAGAGGTGTAATACACAACTGCATGTGTAATCTTCATCAAGAGATTCCAATTGGTATTTTCCTTTTTCATTTATTTCATTCACCCAACAGAAGTCATGATGCTCTCTCTGATGATGTCACAGGCAAGAACCTAGTTTTAAAGCATATAGACTGAAGAAATAAGGAGTAAAAGTTTTGTAGACCAATCACCATCCACACAGCATAAGTGCTGGCAGCTGCTCTGGGCTGTCCTGCAAAGAAACTTCCGGGTGAAATTCCCTCAACCAGGAAAAATCATTAGCACAGACACCGTAGGAATAATCTGTTCTTATTCTTTATGATAAGACAGAAATTCTTCAAGTTATGTGGCTTGAGATAATTATTCTGAACATCATCATAGATGAAGACCTTCTAATATTAACTAATAATTATAACAATGACAATACTATTGATTAACAATTACTAATAATATTATTAACATTTAACATTAACTAATAATTATAATATCCAATAGTTATAACAATTATAATATTAATAACTGATAATTATAGCATTAACTAATAATGATAATATTTATTAAGCACTTGACACCATGCTGGGCATGCTTGGCTTACTGACCCTTGCTTACTGACCCTTACTGACCCTCACTCTTAACTTACTTCCTAAGTCTTCGTGACAACACTATAAGTTGAGTTCTATTCTTATTGTCATTTTACAGATAAGGAAATTGAGGCTTAGCAAGGTGAAATAACTTTCTCAAGGTCACATTGTCCCACGTGGCACCAAAACATTTGGTTACAGCAGCAGAATGAACTTGGATTTTTCAAGATCCAGGAATAAACAGTATCCCTCCAGATCCTCCCAGGCTAATTAAATCATATTCCCAAATTTCAAGAACGAAGGAAATCAGAAAATCCTAAGAAAGGACCTTTTTGTTCATTGTCTTTGTTAAGGATGTCTAGGGTCACTCAGACCTGACCTATAGAATACGTAGAAGATTGACAGCTTAGCAGTAAAAGTTTCCAGCAATGAGTGTGTCAACAGATTATGTGAAGCCCACGATAAAAGCCATTTTTCCATGATGAAAGCCATTTTCTTTAACAAAAAATTTTTTTTAATCTAAACAATCCAAAAATGCGCTTTTTGTAGATCAAAGTTTCTGAGGTCATCAACAGCTGCAAAGGACTTTGCAGTTTTACATTTGGAATTTTTTCATAAAATTGGAACATCATGAAAGATGTTTGGCAGATCACTAAACAGTTGTGTCAGAGGGAAGGTTCAGGCTTTTTTCTCAGGTTTTCCACTTGTCCTCTCTGGAAATGGTGTGAACTTTCAGGGCTGGAGGTGGGTGGTAGGGGAGGGGGGATGGCATTCAGTAGCTGCTGTTAGGATTGTTCCCTGGGCCAGTCACTCTCCTAGGGTGTCATCCTGGCTGAGGGCCCGCTGAAATCCAAGCTGCAACTCGAGAAGTTCCAGGAATCAGATATAAAAGGAAACAGCCCCTGTGCTGGTCTTCATCTCTCAGGGCTAATAAAACTGTTTTCTCTCCACAGCCTCCCAGATGCTAAAACGCCGGTCCAAATATCAGTCCCAGATAGACACTGCAGGTTCAAGTCTAATATCAAAGCCTGAATCATTTCCAAGAATAAAATGAGTCCCTCTCTTACCCCTATTTCTTAAAGCACAGAAGGAAGGCTGGACTTAGAGAGATGGCTGGGTGATTCCCAGCCTTGTCCCAAGGAAATCAGATAAAGCACCTATTTTTGGTCTGTTTGGATTCCTAGAGCATTTAAATCTGTAGCCTCAGAGATGTTTGCTTATTTTTCACTGTGACATCATTACCCTCAAATAATATTATTACACATGCTAACTTTACACTTTCCTTAGGATTACATTGCATACACAAGTCATTACAGCCAGGGGTCATTTTAGTAATCTGGCCCATCATACGCTAAAAATGTTGTTATATAAAGTGTCATTTACTTGCAATTTTAAATTTGTCTAAGTCTCACAGGATGAAGGACAGAAACATTCCACCAAAAAAAAAAAAAAAAGCCTCTGATTCTATCAAAGATGCGACACAACAGACACAAATCACACATTAAAAGTCCTAGCATCCAACACACCCCCCTTCCTCGAATCCCCTTCCACACCCAGCTGCCCCGGATCACACGTTTTACACACTTCTTCTACACCATTCAGATCAAGGGAGAGAGCAAAGTGCTCGCAGGCTTACTTACACACGCCTCAAAAAGAAATGTAAGCCCAGCGCTGGGCCATACCCGCTGCTTCTACTTCCAAGTCTGAGTTTTTCAGAAAAGAGGACGAGAAGAAAGGCCCCGAATTCCATCAGACACCTACCGCTATGGACCCAGATGATGTGGCAACAAACACTTTGATAACCATTTTGAGAGTCGGAATGAGGATTCCCCCCAACACACCCCTGCGAGGGAACGCGGAGCAAGACAGATTCTGACAGCGACACAGACAAGGGCCAGATGGGGGCTGGCGGGGCCCCAGAGCTGTCTGAGCGCCTGCCTCTCGGCTCAGCTTAAGCCCGGCCTCTCCCGGGCATCCTGGGCTCTCCCCTCCATTGGCCCGGGAATATTTGGGGATCTGGCAAGAAAATAGTTGATTGGTTGATAAAAGCAGCCACTGCACCCTTTCCCTTACCACTTTAAAAGCCCGACAACTGTCCCTAAAAGGCAAGGCTGCGCTCTGCACCAATCAGAGGCCTGCGCGGAGATGCCCGGGGCGGAGGGAGGCGGGGCCCGCGGCGGAGGGAGGCGGGGCCCGGGGCGGAGGGAGGCGGGGCCCGCGGCGGAGGGAGGCGGGGCCCGCGGCGGAGGGTGGTGTAGAGAAGCGAAGGAGCTGGAGAAGCCCAGAAAACCATCTGTGTCCCAGAGGAGGCTTTGTTTACAGGGCATTTGGCAAACGCACAAGGAAGGGTCAGAACAGCCACAGAAGCTTTTAAGTAAATAAAGACGGGCTTCCTTAATTTAAAATTTTATGACAGATTAAAAAATTAAATGACCTTCAACTGGAGTCCGCTTTAATGAATCTCCACTTTATTTCTGCATTACATAGGTCTTGCTTTATTATATTTTTGCGTCAGATAAATTTCGCTGAGTGAAAAAAATGAAGAAGGAACAAGTGATGAAAGTTTACTCAAGAAAGTACGTTTGTCATTAATACGAAAGAGTATCCCGTCTGGATCAGCAGTAGCGGTTGGTTATTAAATAATGTTTTTAAAGGGTGCGTGATTTTTACTATTAAACCATTCAGCAGTGGCACCTAATGTACAAAGTATGTTTGGTTTTTTTTAATCTTTTGACCACACTGCATGTCACGTGTGATCTTGGTTCCCCAACCAGGGCTGGAACCAGTGCTCCCAGTGTTAGCAGAGAGATATTTCAACCGCTATAGTGCCAGAGAAGTCCCCAAAACATGTATTTGCTAAATAATACTTAATCGTTTAACCCTATATGCAAAACAGAAAAAGAGACACAGATGTATAGAACAGACTTTTAGACTCTGTGGGAGAAGGCAAGGGTGGGATGTTCAGAGAGAACAGCATTGAAACAAGTATATTATCAAGGGTGAAACAGATCACCAGCCCAGGTTGGATGCATGAGACAAGTGCTCAGGGCTGGTGCACTAGGAAGACCCAGAGGGATGGGATGGAGAGGGAGGCAGGAGGGGGTATCGGGATGGGGAACACATGTAAAGCCATGGCTGATTCATGTCAATGTATGGCAAAAACCACTACAATATTGTAAAGTAATTAGCCTCCAACTAATAAAAATAAATGGAAAAAAAATACTTACTCGTTGTTCATTATCATTTATGAATACTCATCTTTCCCACATTCAAGTCTACTCTGAGGAATACCTTAATGAAACCTTCCAATACAATTCCAATGGATACAGTTAAAAAGTAAAACTAATGATGGTTTTTTTTTTTCATTGAAAAAAAAATGCAATGAGCTGCCACACAATAGATTCCTTTAGGAGTGGCCTGTCTCCAGTTTTCTCCCTTTACCACCTGTTTCTCCTAAAGATCTGAAGCTGACAAGCCGAGGACCGTGTCAGATTTCACTGACACCCTAGAGCAGGCAGGGAGGTGGCGGCCTGCTTGTCAGCACCAGCAACATCAACAAACAAATTGTCTCCACTATTTTGGAGCCGTTGGGGGAGGGGGATCTGTTTGTAATAGGCTCTCTCTCTGCGTATTATTTGTATAGATGATTTGAATTCTGTTAAACATTAGCATTAAAATTCTAGTAAGAAGCCCAGATAGTAGCCACCCAACTCTCCTGATGGGTTTCAAAGTCAAGATCAAGGGCATTTGGGGCAAAGATGGAAGGCTATATTTAGTCTTCTTAATAGTCTTAGGACTTCCCTGGTAGTTCAGTGGTTAAGGCTCTGTGTTCACTCCCACTGCAGGGAATGAGGCTTAGATCCCACATGCCCTGTAGCATGGCCAAAATATGAAAATATAGTGATGGAGCATTTATGTAAACAAAGTTCTCCTCTTTTTTAAAAAACTGAGAGAAATAACCAAGTCACTCTCTTATTTTCAATCCCTTGGAGCACATGGCTGTGGGATCCAAAAGAAGGGAGAAACCTGTCAGGTTTTTGCATCCAACTCCTTCACCAGAGCCAAGAGGTCCAGAGGCCTCCTCCACTCCCCCTCACATAAGCTCCTTGCAAGAGAAGGCTACCCTGAGCCCAGAATATAGCTCAGCTCATTTACATCAGAATGAATGGTCAAGATGAACCCACCATAATTTAACTTACAGCCTCAACATGCAAAGTTTACTCCCCAAATTAGGTGAAGATAATTAATGCTTCCCCAAATTTAAGTCACAAGTTTTTTGTTAAAAAACCCCACCAACTCATTGTACCTAGTGGTTCAGATGGTAAAGAGTCTGCCTGCAGTGCAGGAGACCAGGGTTCAATCCTTGGGTCAGGAAGATCCTCTGGAGAAGAGAATGGCAACCCACTCCAGTATTCTTGCTTAGAGAATTCCATGGACAGAGGAGTCTGGCAGGCTACAGTCCATGGTGTTGCAAAGAGTCGGATATGACTGAGCAACTAACACTAACTAAAGATTATAAGTCGTTTTGGCTTTTCTTCTTTTCCATATTTTCAAAATTCCTACAGGGAATTCCCTGGTGGTCCAGTGGTTAGGACTCTGAGCTCCCACTGCAGAGGCCACAAGTTTTATCCCTACTTGGGGAAGTGATCCTGCAAGCCACACAACCAAAATAAATAGATTTTAAAAATTCTACTCTAAATAGTGAGTATATACTATTCTGTCATACAAAACATTTTTTCAACACCTTAGTCCTAAGTCCACCACGTAAGCATATTATGTTGCTCCAAATATTAAAAATAATAAGCTCTGAATATTTCTTAATGTCTTTGTAAATCATCATATACACTGTGGCTCATGTGCCCAGAAAATATACATTTACTGATCTTGTATATATACTGATTCTGCATAGCCACAGCTTACTCTGGCTTATTAAATTATAAAAGTCTTGCAAGAAACTTCAGACATAAAATTGGGTCAAATTCTAGAAAGGTTAAATATGATTCTATTTTTCATTATGTATACCTTTATAGAAAAGCTATAGTCTCCCAGGCCTTCCCTGAGTCACAAAAGCCTGGCTCAAGAATTACTGATTGGGCTTCCCTGGTGGCTCAGTGGTAAGAATCTGCCTGCCAACACAGGAGACATGGGTTCAGTCCCTGGCCTGGGAAAATCCCATATGCCACAAAGCAACCAAGCCTGTATGCCACAATTATTGAGCCTGTGCTCTAGGGCCCGAGAGCCAAAACTGCTGAGCCCACATGCCACAACTACTGAAGCCCTCTCACCCCAGAGCCAGTGAGAAGCCCATACACTGCAGTTGCTCACTGCAACTAGAAAAAACCTTAGGCAGCAACACAGCCAAAAATAAATTAAAAAATAAAACTATTTTTTAAAAAAGAATTATTGATTAAAAGTATGTGAGCATGTAGTGAGAAAAGTAGCAGTTCAACCAAGAGAATTGGTAACAATTTAAACAGTAAATTGGCCATATGGCAGTCACAGAATCTTTAGTTCCTCCCTGAAGTATATGGATAACATATCTCATGCACATTCCTGAGTTGTTTTACAGATACTAAAGCCCCCACCAATGGAAGAGGCTAACTGAATGCTGTCCGTGAGCACATAGCCCTCAGACTGACTGGAGCCTGATGATATTAACTCCTGTGACACCACCCTGATAACTGGTATCCTCACCATCAACCAATCAAATAATTGTGCACAAGCTAATCACCTACCCTGCCGCCTCCCTGTCCCTCACTTTACCCATAAAAACACTTCCCTGAAGCCCATTGGGAAGCTCAGGGGTTTTTTTACCATCAGCTGCCCACACTCTGTTTTGGCACCTACAACAATCCCTGTGCTTTCCTTCACAACTCCATGTCAGTAGATTGACATTATGGTGCACAAAGCCAGAGAACCCAAGTTTAGTTTGGTAACAGTAAGGTAAAACCGACTTCAGTCTTGAGATACCCTTGAGCTGCTTGCCACAGGGGTAAACAAATTTCCTACTTAAAATAATAGCTAACAATTTTGAGCAGTTTGCCATGCCAGACCTGATCTAAGGGCTTTGCACAAACCACTCCCGTGATCCGAACAAGAGCCCTAAAACCGGGTTCTATTACTATCCATCCTCAGGGATGAGGACTTAGAATGGGAGATGGGGGAATTCCCTGGCTGTGCAGTGGTTGGGACTCAGTATTTTCACTGCCAAGGGCCCAGGTTCAAGTCTTAATTAGGGAATTAAGATCCCAGAAGCCTTGAGGCATGGCAAAAAAAAAAGAAAGAAAGAATGGGAGATGATGGGAAAGGTAAACAGTGTATCCAGGAATTGAACCCAACCCCATTTACATCCATACCACACCAGAAAAACTCCTGATTTCCTACCTTCAAATTTCTAGTGCTCCTTTATTTCACTATGAATTATCCTTAGAAGCTTATCCTTTTAATAATGACCATGCAAATGTACAAATCAGAAATTCGAAAACTCTAACTGAAAGATCTTTTGCTACCATGACACTCATGAGCTTCAATGTAATCAATACAAATACCAAACATTCCAAATGAGTCTTAAAAGAAAGTTCAATGAATCTCTGACTTTGAAGTTTCACTTCAGAAATAAGTTGCATGATCGAGTGACGATTCAAGAGCCTAATTATTTCAGATCTGTAGTTCTTGATGTTAAAGTCAAATTACAATAGTTTTAGATATGACCTAATTTTTAACAGAATTTTCTTTTTTCAAGCTTTATTGAGTTACAGTTCACAAATAAAATTGTAAGATATTTAAAGTGTAAATCATGATGATTGATAGATGTATACATTGTGAAAAGACAATTTCATATAATTTTAATTATAGAAGTATGATATATTGGCCCCAAACTTAGCAGAGCTCCTCGGATGATCTTACAATAAATGATACCAGGTGCTATGCTTAGTTTAATTATATAACTTTACAGGTAAAATAAAATGAAAAGTAAAGGCTGATTTTTATTATGCAGAATAACAGTGGTGGCTATCATGGTAACAGTTCAGTTAAGTTCAGTCGCTCAGTCATGTCCAACTCTTTGCAACCCCATGGACTGCAAAACACCAGGTTTCCCTGCCCTTCACCAACTCCCAGAGCTCACTCAAACTCATGTCCATCAAGTTGGTGATGCCATCCAACCACCTCATCCTTAGTCATCCCCTTCTCCTCCTGCCTTCAATCTTTCCCAGAATCAGAGTCTTTTCCAATGAGTCAGTTCTTCACGTCAGGTGGCCAAAGGATTGGAGTTTCAGCTTCAGCATCAGTTCTTCCAATGAATAGTCAGGACTGATCTCCTTTAGGATGGACTGGTTGGATCTCCTTGAAGTCCAAGGGACTCTCAAGAGTCTTCTCCAACACCACAGTTCAAGAGCATCAATTCTTCAGTGCTCAGCTTTCTTTATAGTCCAACTCTCACATCCATACATGACTACTGGAAAAACCATAGCTTTGACTAGATGGACCTTTGTCGGCAAATAATCTCTCTGCTTTTTACTATGCTGTCTAGGTTGGTAATAGCAAAAGTAGTGGGTGGAATATTGTCCCCCCCAAAAAAAATTCATGTTCCCCCCAAATCTCAGAATATGACCTTATTTGGAAGCAAAGTCTTTGCAGATGAAGTTGGTTAAGGACATTTTTGTTTCAATAAAAGCTTTATTTATTCATTTATGGCTGTGCTGAGTCTTCGTGCTTTTCTCTAGTTGCAGCAATTGGGAGCTACTCTCTAGCTGTGGTACACAGCCTTCTCACTGTGGTGACTTCTCTTGTTGCAGAGCACAGGCTCTGGGGCGTGTGGGCTTCAGTAGTTGTGGCTCCCAGGCTCTGAAGCACAAGCTCAGTAGTCGTGGTGCACAGGTTCAGTTGCTGCACGGCATGTGGGATCTTCCCAGACCAGGAATGGAACCCGTGTCTGCTGCATTGGCAGGTGGATTCTTTACCACTGAGCCACCAGGGAAGCCCAGTTAAGGATCTTGAGATGAAATCATCCAGGATTTCAGGTGGGCCCTAGATCCAATAACTGATGTCCTTACAAGAAGAGGAGAAAACATAGTGAGACACAAAGACAGAGGCAGAAATTGGAATGATGTGGCCATAGCCAAAGAACACCAGGAGCCACCAGGAGGTGGAAAAGGCTGGAAGGATTCTCCCCAGACTTCAAAGGGGGCACGACCCTGCTGACACCTTGATTTTGTATTCTTGACCTCCAAACCCATGAAAGAATAAATCTCTGCTGTTCTAAGCTACCAGCTCTGTAGTAATTTGTTACAGCAACCTTTAGAGCAATAAAAGCCTAGGTTAATAATGATGGAGATGATCACCATAATTACTAAGGGCTTCTCCCACTTCCATAACACACAAACAGAAAAGAAGCACCTCTTTCCAAGACAGAAGCAAAGACTATAGACTGCAAAGAGCTAGCAAAAAAGAGAGATAAAAACCATTCAGATGGGAAAGGACATTCTGAGGATCCTCCATCTTTCAGAGTCCTCCAATCCTGAGAAGCAAGGTTGGAATGTTCCCTTAATAATAAGCAGTCACTTTTGTTGCTCTCTTGGGAGTGCCACCAGCCATGAACCAACCATCTTTCCATGAACAAGTCTAGGGCAGTAATTGTCTAATGTATGTCTGTCTGGAGATGGTGCCCAGCTGATCCATAACAAAAACCACCATCCACTCTATATGAATACCTCATCATCCAAGATTGTAGAAACACATAGCGAACTACAGTATAGCACAGGGAACTATATTTAATCACTTCAGGTCAGTCGCTCAGTCATGTCTGACTCTTTGCGACCCCATGGACTGCAGCAGGCCAGGCTTCCCGATCCATTACCAATGCCCAGAGCTTGTTCAAACTCATGTCCATTGAGTGGGTGATGCCACCCAACCATCAACTATATTTCAATAAAATTACTGAAGCTGAAACTCCAGCACCTGATGTGAAGAGCTGACTCATTAGAAAACAGCCTGATGCTGGAAAAGATTGAGGGCAGGAGGAGAAGGAGGCAACAGAGGACAAGATGGTTGGATGGTATCACTGACTCAATGGACATGAGTTTGATCAAGCTGCAGGAGATAGTGAAGAACAGAGAATTCTGGCCATACTGCAGTTCATGAGGTCACAAAAAGTCAGACACAACTTGGCAACTGAACAATAACAACAAGAATAAAATTAAAAAGAAAAGAGTCTGCCTAGAAATGCCCCCTGTCCCTATTACATAAAACCAAACACAAAAATCAAAAGGAAAATGGATAGATTTAAGGTATGAAATATGAATAACCTCAGATGAAAAAATATCAATATGTCATATGTCAACAGAAAATAACTGAAGAGAACACAAATATCAACTGAACTGAACTACACAAACACAAAATACACTGTAAACAAAATTAAAAGGTAATTGACAAACTAAAGGAGATATTTGCAACATATACTATAATCAAAAGTTCAAACAAATCAATTTTTACAAAGATTAACACCAAGTGAAAAAACTGGCAAAAGGAAGAAAAAGGCAAATCGCAAAATAAGTACAATCACTAAAAATACAGCAAAAATGCCTATCCTTCCTAGTAACGAAAGTTGTGAATAAAATCAAAGTAATGTGTCACTTATATATATATAGTTATCATTTAATTTTATTTATTTGACAGTTCCGAGTATTACTTGCTCTGTGGATCTAGTTACCAGTTCAGTTGCTCAGTCGTATCTGACTTTCATGACCCCATGGACTGCGGCATGGCAGGCCTCCCTGTCCATCACCAACTCCCAGAGCTTACTCAAACTCATGTTCATTGAGTTGGTGATGCCATCCAACCATCTCATACTGTGTCGACGTCTTTTTCTTCCTGCCTTCAATCCTTTCCAGCATAGGGTCTATTCCAATGAATCAGTTTTTCATATCAGGTGGTCAAAGGACTGGAGTTTGAGCTTCAACATCAGTCCTTCCAATGAATAGCCAGGACTGATTTCCTTTAGGATGGACTGGTTGGATCTCCTTGCAGTCCAAGGGACGCTCAAGAGTCTTCTCCAACACCACTGTTCAAAAGCATCAATTCTTCTGTGCTCAGCTTTCTTTACAGTCCAACTCTCACATCCATGCATGACTACTGGAAAATCCATAGCTTTGACTAGAGGGACCTTTGTTGGCAAAGTAAGGTCTCTGCTTTTTAATATGCTGTCTAGGTTGGTCATAGCTTTTCTTCCAAGGAGCAAGTGTCTTTTCATTTCACGGCTGCAGTCACCATCTGCAGTACTTCTGGAATGCATAAAAATAAAGTCTGTCACTGTTTCCATTTTTTCCCCATCTATTTGCCATGAAGTGATGGGACCAGATGCCATGATCTTAATTTTCTGAATGTTGAGTTTCAAGCCAACGTTACACTGTCCTCTTTCACTTTAATCAAGAGGCTCTTTAGTTTCTCATCTGCATATCTGAGGTTATTGACATTTCTCCCAGCAATCTTGATTCCAGTCTGTGCCTCATCCAGCCTGGCATTCCCATGATGTACTCTGCATACAAGTTAAATAAGCAGGGTGACAATATACAGCCTTGATGGACTTCTTTCCCAATTTGGAACCAATCTGTTGTTCCATATCCAGTTATAACTGTTGCTTCTTGACCCGCATACAAATTTCTCAGGAGGCAGGTCAGGCAGTCTGGTATTCCCATCTCTTTAAGAATTTTCCAAAGGAATCCAGATAGGAAAAGAAGAAGTGAAACTCTCGCTGTTTGCTGATGACATGATCCTCTACATAGAAAACCCTAAAGACTCTTCCAGAAAATTACTAGAGCTAATCAGTGAATATAGTAAAACTGCAGGATATAAAATTAACACACAGAAATCCCTTGCATTCCTATACACTAACAATGAGAAAACAGAAAGATAAATTAAAGAAGCAATACCATTCACCATTGCAACAAAAAGAATAAAATACTTGGGAGTATATCTACCTAAAGAAACAAAAGACCAATACATAGAAAACTATAAAACACTGATGAAACAAATCAAAGAGGACACAAAGAGATGGAGAAATATACCGTGTTCATGGATTGGAAGAATCAATATTGTCAAAATGGATATACTACCCAAAGCAATTTATAGATTCAATGCAATCCCTATCAAGCTACCAACAGTATTTTTCACAGAACTAGAAAAAATAATTTCACAATTTGTATGGAAATACAAAAAACTTCAAATAGCAAAAGTAATCTTGAGAAAGAAGAATGAAACTAGAGGAATCAACCTGCCTGGCTTCAGACTATACTACAAAGCCACAGTCATCAAGACAGTATGGTACTGGCACAAAGACAGAAATATAGATCAATGGAACAGAATAGAAAGCCCAGAGATAAATCCACGTACCTATGGACACCTTATCTTAGACAAAGGAGGCAAGAATATACAATGGAAAAAAGACAACCTCTTTAACAAGTGGTGCTGGGAAAACTGGTCAACCACTTGTAAAAGAATGAAACTAGAACACTTTCTAACACCATACACAAAAATAAACTCAAAATGGATTAAAGATCTAAATGTAAGACCAGAAACTATAAAACTCCTAGAGGAGAACATAGGCAAAACACTCTCCGACATAAATCACAGCAAGATCCTCTATGACCCACCTCCCAGAATATTGGAAATAAAAGCAAAACTAAACAAATGGGACCTAATGAAACTTAAAAGCTTTTGCACAACAAAGGAAACTATAAGTAAGGTGAAAAGACAGCCGTCAGATTGGGAGAAAATAATAGCAACGAAGCAACAGACAAAGAATTAATCTCAAAAATATACAAGCAACTCCTGCAGCTCACTTCCAGAAAAATAAATGACCCAATCAAAAAATGGACTAAAGAACTGAAAAGACATTTCTCCAAAGAATACATACAGATGGCTAACAAACACATGAAAAGATGCTCAACATCACTCATTATCAGAGAAATGCAAATCAAAACCACAATGAGGTACCATTACACGCCAGTCAGGATGGCTGCTATCCAAAAGTCTACAAGCAATAAATGCTGGAGAGGGTGTGGAGAAAAGGGAACCCTCTTACACTGTTGGTGGGAATGCAAACTAGTACAGCCGCTATGGAAAACAGTGTGGAGATTTCTTAAAAAACTGGAAATAGAACTGCCATATGACCCAGCAATCCCACTTCTGGGCATACACACTGAGGAAACCAGATCTGAAAGAGACACGTGCACCCCAATCACAGCACTGTTTATAATAGCCAAGACATGGAAGCAACCTAGATGCCTCAGCGAGAATGAATTGGATAGGAAGCTGTGAGGGGGGGGGGCGCTACAATACCATGGAAATATACCTCAGCCATTAAAAAGAATTCATTTGAATCAGTTCTAATGAGATGGATGAAACTGGAGCCCATTATACAGAGTGAAGTAAGCCAGAAAGATAAAGAACATTACAGCATACTAACACATATATATGGAATTTAGAAAGATGTAACGATAACCCTATATGCAAAACAGAAAAAGAGACACAGATGTACAGAACAGACTTTTGGACTCTGTGGGAGAAGGCGAGGGTGGGATGTTTCGAGAGAACAACATTGAAACATGTATATTATCTATGGTGAAACAGATCACCAGCCCAGGCTGGGTGCATGAGACAAGTGCTCGAACCTGGTGCACTGGGAAGACCCAGAGGGATCGGTAGAGAGGGAGGTGGGAGGGGGTATCAGGATGGGGAATACATGTAAATCCATGGCTGATTCATGTCAATGTATGACAAAAACCACTACAATTTGTAAAGTAATTAGCCTCCAACTAATAAAAATAAATGAAAAAAAAAAAAAAGAATTTTCCAGCTTGTTGTGATCCACACAGTCAATGGCTTTGGCATAATCAATAAAGCAGAAGTAGATGATTTTGTGGAACTCTTTTGCTTTTTCAATGATCCAGCGGATGTTGGTAATTTCATCTCTGGTTCCTCTGCTTTTTCTAAATCCAGCTTGAACATCTGAAAGTTCACAGTTCATGTACTGTTGAAGCCTGGCTTGGAGAATTTTGAGCATTAATTTGCTAGCATGTAAATGCGTGCAATTGTGCAATAGTTTGAACATTCCTTGGCATTGCCTTTCTTCGGGATTGGCATGAAAACTGACCCTTTCCAGTCATGTGGCCACTGCTGAGTTTTCCAAATTTGCTAGCATATTGAGTGCAGCAATTTCACAGCATCATCTTTCAGGATTTTAAATAGTTCAACTGAAAAAAATAAATAAATAAATAGTTCAACTGGAATTCCATCACCTCCACTAGCTTTCTTCATAGTGATGCTTCCTAAGGTCCACTTGACTTCCCATTCCAGGATCTGGCTCTAGGTGAATGATCACACCATCGTGGTTATCTGGGTCATTAAGATCTTTTTTGTATAGTTCTTCTGTGTATTCTTGTCACCTCTTCTTAATATCTTCTGATTCTGTTAAGTCCATACCATTTCTGCGCTTTTTGTGCCCATCTTTGCATGAAATGTTCCCTTAGTATCTCCAATTTTCTTGAAGATATCTTGTCTTTCCCATTCTATTGTCTTCCTCTATTTCTTTGCATTGATCACTGAGGAAGGCTTTCTCATCTCTCCTTGTTATTCTTTGAAACTCTGCATTCAGATGGGTATATCTTCCCTTTTCTCCTCTGCCTTTCACTTCTCTTCTTTTCTCAGTTATGTGTAAGGCCACCTAAGACAACCGTTTTTCCTTTTAGCATTTCTTTTTCTTGGGGAAGGTCTTGATCACTTCCTCATGTACAATATCACGAACCTCTGTCCATAGTTCTTCAGGCACTCTGTCTATCATATCTAAACTCTTGAATCTGTTTGTCACTTCCACTGTATAATCGTAAGATATTTGATTTAGGTCATACCTGAATGGTCTAGTTGGTTTCCCTACTTTCTTCAATTTAAGTCTGAATTTTGCAATAAGGAGTTCATGATCTGTGCCACAGTCAGCTCCCGGTCTCATTTTTGCTGACTGTATAGGCTGTACATTGTCACCCTGCTAACTTAACTTATATGCAGAGTACATCATGAGAAACACTGGGTTGGATGAAGCACAATCTGGAATCAAGATTCCCAGGAGAAAAAGCAATAACTTCAGCTATGCAGATGACCCTACCCTTATGGCAGAAAGCAAAGAAGAACTAAAGAGCCTCTTGATGAAAGTCAAAGAGGAGAGTGACAAACTTGGCTTAAAGCACAACATTCAGAAAACTAAGATCATAGCATCCAGTCCCATCACTTCGTGGCAAATAGATGGGGAAACAGTGGAAACAGTGACAGATTTATTTTGGGGGGCTCCAAAATCACTGCTGATTGTGACTGCAGCCATGAAATGAAAAGTTATGACCAACCTAGACAACATATTAAAAAGCAGAGACATTATTTTGCCAAAAAAGGTCAATCTAGGCAAGGCTATGGTTTTTCCAGTAGTCATGTATGGATGTGAGTTGGACCATAAAGAAAGCTGAGTTCCAAAGAATTGATGCTTTTGAACAGTGGTATTGGAGAAGACTCTTGAGAGTCCCTTGGACTGCAAGGAGATCAAACCAGTCCATCCTAAAGGAAATCAGTCTAGAATATTCATTGGAAGGACTGACGTTGAAGCTGAAACTCCAATACTTTGGCCACCTGATGCGAAGAACTGACTCATTGGAAAAGACCCTGATGCTGGGAAAGATTGAAGGTGGGAAGAGAAGAGGAGGACAGAGGATGAGATGGTTGGATGTCATCACCAACTCAATGGACATGAGTTTGGGTAAACTCCAGGAGTTGGCAATGGACAGGGATGCCTGGCGTGCTGGAGTCCATGGGTCACAAAGAGTTGGACACAACTGAGTGACTGAACTGAACTGAACTGATTGAGCTTCTCCATCTTTGGCTGCAAAGAATATAATCAATCTGATTTTGGTATTGAATATCTGGTGATGTCCACATGTAGACTTCTCTTGTGTTGTTGGAAGAGGCTGTTTGCTATGACCAGTGCATTCTCTTGGCACAACTCTGTTAGCCTTTGCACTGCTTCGTTTTGTACTCCAAGGCCAAATTTGCCTGTTACTCCAGGTATCTCTTGACTTCCTGCTTTTACATTCCAGTCCCCTATAATGAAAAGGACATGTTCTGGGGGTGTTAGCTCTAGAAGGTCTTAGGGGTCTTCATAGAACCGTTCAACTTCAGCTGCTTCAGCATTACTGGTTGGGGTATAGACTTGGAATACTGTGATATTGAATGGGTTTGCCTTGGAAACGAACAGAGATCATTCTGTCATTTTGAGATTGCATCCAAGTACTGTATTTTGGACTCTTTCATTGACTAGGAGGGCTACTCCATTTCTTCTAAGGGATTCTTGCCCACAGTAGTAGATATACTGGTCATCTGAGTTAAATTCGCCCATTCCAGTCCATTTTAATGCACTGATTCCTAAAATGTGGATGTTTACTCTTGCCATCTCCTATTTGACCACTTTCAATTTACCTTGATTCACGGACCTAACATTCCAGGTTCCTATGCAATACTGTTCTTTACAGCATCAGACTTTACTTCCATCACCAGTTACATCCACAACTGGGTGGTGTTTTTGCTTTGGCTCCATCTCTTCATTCTCTCTAGAG
This sequence comes from Cervus canadensis, assembly GCF_019320065.1. Taxonomy (NCBI): domain Eukaryota; kingdom Metazoa; phylum Chordata; class Mammalia; order Artiodactyla; family Cervidae; genus Cervus; species Cervus canadensis. The sequence continues at coordinate 17,210,840 of NC_057392.1, read as the reverse complement.
TTATTTCTCCACTGTTCTCCAGTAGCATATTGGGCACCTACCGACCTGGGGAGTTCATCTTTCAGTGTCCTATCTTTTTGCCTCTTCATACTGTTCATGGGGTTCTCAAGGCAAGAATACTGAAGTGGTTTGACATTCCCTTCTCCAGCAGATCATGTTGTAGAGAGTTTGTCAGAACTCTCTACCATGGCCATCAGTCTTAGGTGGCCCTGAACAGTATGGCTCATAGTTTCACTGAGTTAGACAAGGCTGTGGTCCATGTGATCAGTTTGATTCAGTTCAGTTCACTTTAGTCGCTCAGTCGTGTCCGACTCTTTGTGACCCCATGAACCGCAGCACGCCAGGCCTCCCTGTTCAGAACCAACTCATTTACCCAAACTCATGTCCATTGAGTCGGTGATGCCATCCAACCATCTCATCCTCTGTCCTCCCCTTCTCCTCCTGCCCTCAATCTTTCCCAGCATCAGGGTCTTTTCAAATGAGTCAGCTCTTCTCATCAGGTGGCCAAAGTATTGGAGTTTCAGCTTCAACATCAGTCCTTCCAATGAACACCGAGGACTGATCTCCTTTAGGATGGACTGGTTGGATCTCCTTGCAGTCCAAGGGACTCTCAAGAGTCTTCTCCAATACCACTGTTCAAAAGCATCAATTCTTTGGAACTCAGCTTTCTTTATGGTCCAACTCACATCCATACATGACTACTGGAAAAACCATAGCCTTGACTAGATGGACCTTTGTTGACAAAGTGATGTCTCTGCTTTTTAATATGCCATCTAGGTTGGTTATAAATTTCCTTCCAAGGAGTAAGCGTCTTTTAATTTCATGGCTGCAATCACCATCTGCAGTGAATTTGGAGCCCCCCAAAAATAAAGTCAGCCACTGTTTCCACTGTTTCCCCATCTATTTGCCATTAAGTGATGGGACCCGATGCCATGATCTTAGTTTTATGAATGTTGAGCTTTAAGCCAACTTTTTCACTGTCCTCTTTCACTTTCATCAAAAGGCTCTTTAGTTCTTCTTCACTTTCTTTCAGTTTGATTAGTTTTCTGTGATTGTGGTTTTCATTCTTTCATTCTAGTTCCCCAACTAGAGATCAAACCCAGGGCCCTGCACTGGGAGTATAATCTTAACCACTGGACCACCAGAGAAGTTCCAAGTGTCACTTTGCGACAATAACACTGGCATATATTTTTTAAAAAGAAATACGATTACCCTCAAATGTGGATTAAGGTTTGAAGACATTTATTGTATCACTAAAAACTCCTAATCAATCACTAAATTTTTTTTACTTTTCCTTGGTACTTTTCTCTACATGGTAACTTGCCTACACCAAACACGCATTGCTTGGGGATCAGATTTTTTGCTACCGATAAATTCATCTTTATAGAGGTTAACACTGGCGCTCTGCTC